>NW_015112706.1:309218-576492 GCF_001443285.1 Poecilia latipinna | reverse complement strand
AAAAGGTCTTTGAAGTCGTGTCAAAGGAGAAGCTTGATCCCGGTTCTGTTTTGTTTTTTTTCCCTTGTCTACACAGTCTTACAAAAAAGATGCGACGTAAACAATGGAGACTGCAAGCATTTCTGTGGCACGATAGGAACATTTGGGGCAAAATGCTTCTGCGCGACAGGATACGAGTTGATGTCGGATGGGGTCAGCTGTGAAGCAACAGGTTTGGATTTAAAATATCAAGAAAAAGTAGAATTGGTTCTTATTAAAACCTCTTTTCCTTTTTTTACCAGTTGAATTCCCCTGTGGGAAAACTGGACTAACCATTGCGAAGCCAGTCGTCAGGTCTTTCTACAACCCCGGGCTTCCAGACCATCTGAACGCCACGTCTCCTACCAACACGACGCCCACAGCAGCAGCAGCAGAGCCAGATCTGGATTCGTATGACTATGATGACTTTGGTCAGAATCAGTCTCTTAGTGATGTGCTTTCAGGGGAATCCAATCACTCTGAAAACACCTCTGCGGAGTCACAAACACCTTTCAAACGTATAGTTGGTGGGAGGTCAGTCGCTCCAGGAGAGATTCCCTGGCAGGTACTGTTTAGACGCACAGATATCAGGAACATTGTGGCATCCTGCACAGCATTCTGTTTCTGCCCCCCAGTCTGTTCATCAGTTTTATTTTTCCAGGTCGGACTGATAGCGAAACCCAGTGGTCGGTTATTCTGTGGGGGCTCCATCCTCTCGGAGCGCTGGGTCATCACTGCTGCTCATTGTCTGAGGGAGGCGGCCGGCTCCTTCTCGGTCAGAGTGGGTAAGAATCACAGACGACACACTGAGCGGCTACTTAAAGCTAAATATCTGCAACCACACAGCCGTTTCCATTTCCTTTCCTTCCCTGATAAATACATTTATTCAATTTTAAATGGGATTTTCTGGTGTGAGACTCTTTGCAACAAAATCATTTATTTAGTGGCTTTTTTTTCCAGGTGGGCAGAAATTGGGCGGAACAAATTAATTTCTTCTATTTATTGCTGTCAAATGTGCTTCCTATAGAATGACCACAAACGGTGGTTAATTTGTATGGAGCTTAATTCATATCAAATCTCTCTGCCAACAGGGGAACATAACACTGAAATCACGGAGGGCCGAGAGAAAGACTACGAGGTGTTGGAGGAACAACCACACCCACGCTACAACGCAACCTTAAACATATACAACCACGACATTGCCTTGCTCTACCTCAAAGAGCCCATCAGCTTCTCAGCAACAGTCCGGCCGATCTGCATCGGGCCCATGGCTTTCATCGAGGACTTGGTGAAGCAACCCTCCCCGGCTACGGTGAGCGGCTGGGGCCGCACTCGCTTCATGGGGATCACGTCCAACATTCTGCAGAAGGTCGAGGTTCCCCTCGTAGATCAGACTGAGTGTAAGAAAAGCAGCAACGAAAGGATCACTCCTGTCATGTTCTGCGCCGGATTCTACGACGTGGCCAAAGATGCCTGCCAGGGCGACAGCGGAGGTCCTCACGCAAAAAGCTACCGAGACACTTGGTTCCTGACGGGGATTGTGAGTTGGGGGGAGGAATGTGCAAAAGAAGGGAAGTACGGCGTGTACACCCGGGTTTCTGTTTACTACAGCTGGATAAAGTACGCGATGAGTGTAACTAAACGCAGGCTGGCTATGGATGTGGAATACCCAGACTCATGACTGTGCATGGATGTTGATGTACAGCACAGGCCACATTATTGGCACATCAATTAGCAAATCACCTTAAAATAAATCAATCTTGCATTACAGTAGCATAGGATGACACTGAAAAAAAAATGGAAGAATCCAACCTAAATTTCTTTCAGTGAGACAAAAGTACAAGACGAACCATTTTCATAACTTTGCTGTTAATACCATACAAAAAAAAAATCTTTGTGCAATACGAAAAGCACTTAAGTCGTATCCTAAAATGTTTTTGGATTCTTTTTTATACTCTCTCTTTACATCATGTGTCTAACTCGAGTCCTCAACTTCTAATGTCCTGCATCGTTTTGAATCCAAAGGCTGGGTTACAAGCAGACCTTGGAAGGACCTGATTGGTGAACAGGATGGTGGTCGTCAAGGTGTGGAGTTTGACCTCTATGCTTTAATATTCTACAGTCCTCTCTTTAGGTCACATCTCAGGGTTTGTAGCAGATTCTGGACTGAGACGGTCTCACAGCAGAAGGTCAATCACTTCTGTTGTGTGTTTTGGAGTAAGGACTCAATAATGATGCTTCTTAAAGCAGTTTGTGATGCCAATGACATGAACTCTAAACGGTTCCCACAGAATGTGGATGAAAAAGAGGCCCAGTGCATTACAGATCCTCCACCGTACTTTATAACTGTAATTGTCATGCGCTTCACTCCACACCAGGGATCTGCTACAGAAGAAACTATTTACAAAACTTTTAACATTTTTCTTTATTTGAAAATGTCGTTTCTTTAATAATAGTTTTTATTAGATATTTAAAATATCTCATATGACATTTGCAGCCCTGACTGAGCCTTATTTACCTTTATGAAGCCATAACTGGCTCTTTGGAGTGTAAAAGTTGCAGATCCTTGTCGTACACCCATCTGAAGTGTTTGTTGCCAAAAAACTCAAAAATAAACATGTTTCCAATTAAAGTTTACATTCATAACAGTGAGAAAGGGAAGTTTGTTTTTTTCTGTCTGTCCCAATCAACCAGTTGAGTTCGTGGCCTCAAGGCGTTTTTTTTTTTTCTACAGTTCTCTAACATCTATAAGGACAAAAACATGAGGAAGATTTAGAATAAATAAACTGCGATAACTAAATATATTCTTTATACAATAGCAACGCAGCAAGAGCATCAAACAGAAGCCAGCAGCCAACTGAACCTTTCAAGGCCAAAGCTTCAGATACTTTACAATTTAAAAAACATCCAGGATAGATTTATTATTTACATGTTTTTTTCTGAAACAAGAATACAGACATATTAGTTTACATTCACTGTGTTAACAATGAAATTCGGCTACCCTAAAAACTGTTATTGCAGTGTATATGTTAATATTATTAGATTACTTTTAAAAGAACCAAAGACATTTTAAAAAAACAAAATTAAATCAAATGTCCAACTGCCATGCATTTTCAGTATAAAAACAAAATGTTCAGCAACAAGCGTATGTTACATGGCTCAGCAGGATTCAAGCAACTTTTTTGCCTTCTGTAGCGACATCTGTGCAAATTGTGCAGCATTTTGGATAAAAAAAAAAAGGAAAACCATCTTGATATTGTCACATCACTTATGCATAGCTTCTTTGAACATATGGAGGTGTGATTTCCTTAGGGACTGAACAGATACTTCACAATATAACAAGAAAATAAAGAAATTACCTTTTGAGGAGGTGTGAGGTGTGCAGCAGTCACTGCCACTTTCTGGACCCGTTTCCATTTCAACAACAGCCTATTGCAGCCACTCAATTTGATGTGGTAAATCGTATAAGTCTGTAATCAATATTTAATTAAGTGTTCAACACAAAGCATATAAATTTCACGTTGGCTCTAAGGCATCCCTTTTGACGGGGAAGGAAAGAGTTACTGAGCTATAATGCTGAGAGAGGATTCATTTTTCTTCTGTTGATTGAGCACAGCATCGTTTTCTCTCCATCCTTCTTGTCTGTGCTGTGAATGACAGTCACCTCTCAGGAAATCTTCAGTAAGATGACAGCATCTTGCGCTCGGCTGCCCTCCAAGGAACACGTTACCTCCGGTCTCTATCGTGCTAATCAGTGTCTTACAATATCATCCTTCAAGTGCCAACTGCTGCCGTCCATACAGGGGGGTAATGTCTCCCCTGCATTCCCAATCCCTCAAATATTTAGGGGTAAACAAAGAAGCACAGCATAACGGAAACACAGTGAAAGAGGTAAAGCAGCAAGCAAAGAGCACATTCAGTAGAGAGCAGGTGGATTTGGAGTTAAAGGCCAAAGATCAAAAAAGTTTATGGCTGGAATACCTAAAAATGTTGAAAGAATGAAAAAAAATAAATCACAGTGAGCTTTTACATTGGTTTTCAAATGGGATAAGTACATTTAAAACACACTTTTATGACAAAAAAAAAGTTTAAAATATTTGAAAGCATTTCTACTTCGATACATTTTGCTAAGGTTTGCTAAGTCTCCAAGTTACAAACTCCCAGACAACATTTCACTCTATTTCCTCCTCTTAACTTTACAAATCGGCAAACAGATCTTCACTTTATGAACTCACATTACTCTCTCCGCTTTCCCTTTGGGTGGTCATTGTGTCATGCGGTGGCTGCAGCCTTTGGCATTAAACCATAGCATCATCCATCTTCAGCAACTTTTAACTGCATTCTTAATCTGTTTTTGCTTTACTTTCATAGTTCTCAATTTGAGAGAATAATATCTGTCATGAGCTACAAGCCTAAATGCAGCAATAATGATAAATGGCCTTGAAACATAACAAAGCCACCTCTTTAAAGTGCCTGATGATGTCTTGTGAGGTCAGTTAGAACCAAGAAAAAGTACATAGAAAGACTTTAAAAGAGCAGGAATAAAAAGGCAATAAGGCATGGCACGTTTTGGCATTTAAACTCTTAACTGTACAGAAGAGTGGCAACATGAGGAAAAAAATAATGTTTTACACAGACATGAACATGAAATTCATTAAAAGTTTTTTAAAAAAGGATGCAATTTGTAAAACAGTTTAAGGATTAAATCCTGGCTTTCATCCTTTTGAAACAAAGCAGAAAGACAAGCTCTTAGAGCCAACCTCAAGTATTTGCTGGGAAACACTGAGTCCACAGTTTGTGAAATGAGACACTGCTGCAGTGGCAAACTCACATGCTGACTGCATATGCTGCAGAGGAAGCGCCTCAAAAAGAGGGAAGAACATGAGCCAGGTCAGCCGTTGATTGTCCAGTAGGGCTTTAACTTCTCCTGTGGCTTTGAGGTGATCGCTGCAGTGATCCTCATCATCAGAAAACGTCCGTTCAGGAGGTCGAAAACAGAAACCGAGGGAGGAAATCGGCTCACTTGACTCTGCCTCTTCTTTTAAAGAACTGAAGTGTGCTGAAGGAAGCAGCCTCTAAGAGGAGAGGAGATATTGGCAGCCTCAGCTATGAGACAGCGATGACTCAGTCTGCTCTGCTCATCATCCAGCATGAGATTCATCCTCTGTCCTGTGTTCTCTATGGGGAGCTCAGCTTTCTCACCTTTAGGTTCCCGGGGTCTGCAAGAATAAAGCGCAGGTTTTGTAAAGAAGAAATCAAAATAAAATGGTAACCATGACTAAGCAGATAAAGTCTCTTTACCTCCCAGTCTGGGAGAGCGCTCGTGGCTGCTGCTTCCTATAATGAGCTGCAGGCTGGCAGCTGCTATGAAGCCCTCCTGCTGCCGACTCAGATTTTTCACAAGCCTTTCCACCACCATGATGAATGGGGGAATTGTTTTGAGAAATAGGATGAATGAACATACAGTGCATTTTGTGTAGTTTCATTGTTTTTAGAGGCTTTTTAAGCCTCGTTTATTGAACATTCCAGTGAGGCTCACCAGCGCCCCCTGTTGTCTTCACATTGTAGATGGATGACATCTCCGCGTTTGATGATGATGCTGCCTGGTCCGTTTTGGGGACAGTCAGCCATAGCTCTGTACTTGCCTTGGGTCTAAAACAGATTTTTAAAAAGTTAGTGACACACACAAAAAAAACACTAACTCAGCAGAAAAATGTATGGTTTCAAAACATACAAGAGGCACATGGTAACGGGACGTGCAGCACAGATTCACAGTTCAGATGTTGACTGGATGACTATTATTTATGCACTCTATAAATCTGGCATTTATTGAAGAATGGCTACAAAAATGCTGTTGTTTAAAAAATAGAGATAAAACTTTCAGTAGTGAATAAAGAAAACATCTGGAAGTAGGTGCTGGGGTTGAAAATGTCATTTTTGGCCTACAAAAACATTTTGTTTGGTGAAAAAGTGAAGCACATCTCCCTGAATACATCTCCATGGTGAAATGTGATTGTTAGTTTTTCCTGCAATATTTACATCAAATTTCTGCAGAGAATGACACTAAAAGTACCAGTATACTGGTACTTTTACAACAAAGTACCAGTATACTGGTACTTTGTTGAAATCTATGGAATCTATGTGCCTTTTGCATCATTTCCATCCCACAGAAAAAAAGGTCTGTCCTCTTTTTGCTAAATCTGATGTTTATCTTTCAATTAAATCAGAAGAAATACAGATAAAATGTTGTTTCTTAAAAGAATGACAGCAAATTTTCTAGAGCAGATATTTATCTAAAATCCTAAGTTAATTTTTTTTTTTCAAAGAAATCTTTTGACATTTGTGGTGCTAAACAAATTTAATGTGACTGACCAGGGAGTGGAAATGGCATTTTAGGATGAAAAGGTTGCAGATGCCTGTACTACTGCATGGTTTAGAGTAGCCTAGCCAAAGTCCAAACCCTAATCCTACTTACAGCCTGAATGAACTTAAATTGTCTTGCAACAAAGAATGGGAAAATCTCTAAATCTCCAGATGTGATACCATACATTGCTGCAAAAAGTTGTTCAAATGCACATGACTTTTAAGTATTTTGTTTGTAAAAACAAAAACTTTAAAAGCCATGCATCATGTATATGCTATATTGCATTTGTCTATCACATCAGGGGAGCAAATACCTTTGCAAGACAATGTAAGCAGGAATTTACTGGGGTTTTTTTTTTGTTGTTGTTGTTGTTCCCTTACTATTTTGACCATTTTTTTCTCCTCCGTCTCAGATGGGAGGAAGGCGTCCTGATCTCCAGGCCACTCCTCCAGACCCTCGCAGATGTCTACCGAGTGATGAGCTCCGGGCCAACCTGGAGACAGACGTTCTGCTAAAGCTTCTTAAAAACGCCTATTGTTTCTGCAGTGCACCATAACCAGCACCATGTAGATACTTAGTAACTATGTTGACATTAAAACTTACTGGGACATTAAAAAGAATGTAGAATCAAAAGCTAATCTCAGTAGCTTTTTCCCACAAAGTCCTCGATGTACCTGGTTCTTCAGGTCAAAGTACACCTGAACTGCTGGGGATGAAAAGTCAAATATCTAAATTAGTTTACGGCGGCGGGGCAAATCAGCGCTGCAGCAGGGTGCAAAGCAAATATGTTGGGCATCAGCTCCTCTAAAACTGATTTCTATGATTTTGTTACTAAGTATCTACTTGATTATAAAACATGAATGTTGCAGCAGAGGCATTTCACTCACTCCGACGGTTCGGCTGGTGTTTAGGGGAGTGAGACTGGGGCTCTGGGCTGCTCCTCCCCGACTCAGTGTCCTCTGAGCTCACCGACGCCCTCTGCTGTTTGCTGTGAAAACAAGCAAATAAAAAAAAAACACCAACAGTTTTACATCGCAGTCATGCTCAGGATAAGTGTCTTCCTCAGGGGTTAGCTTTATAATAGATAATTGTCAATAACAGCTCTGTCCTCATGTTTTTCACACAGCCACAACCAAATATGCACCAGCCAGGTTACACAGAGCCCAGACAGCCATTTGTAAGCCTCCCAGTTCAACGCAGGAAGCAAAATTTACAGAACTTTAACAGAGTGATCCCTCAGGAGTCACGTGTTCACAACAGCTGAGATCTGGTCTCGATTTATAGGGATCCAAATTTAAGGAATTGATTGTCTTCTTTATTAACTACTTGGTTAATAAATCGATCGATCTTCAACACTGCAAAAACAAACAAAAAAAAAACTTACCAAGTATTATTATCTAGTTTATAGTGAAAATATCTTAGTGCATTTGAAATAAGATAAAACTAACATTTCAGCAAGAAATAGGAGCTTGTTTTAAGTTGTTAATGTCAATGAAAAGTTCTAGTTCTACCAGCGGATTATTTAACTTACAACATAGGGAAAATATCTTGTTATAAGTGCAACAATCTGCCAGTGGAACCAGTACGTTTTCATCAATAAAAAGGAGTTTGGGACTTAAAAGAAGCTCCTATATTTTGCTGAAAAGTTACTTTTAAGTTAGTTTTGTCTTATTTCAAATGTACTAAGATATTTGCATAAGAAACTAGTTGGAAGGATTTTGTGTTTTGCAGTGAAGAACAATCTCCCTGCCTAAATTTGGAAAGTTCTTACCTAAAAAAAACGAGTCCAATCTTGATAAAATAATACAGAAAACTAATAAAATTAAACAAAAACTTCATATTTTGCAGAGCATGCAAAACAGCAGTTCTAAAATCCAAAAAAATTTGGGGAGTTTTCGATACAAAGCGACAAAGCCATGGAGGATGCTGCAAGGTGGAATGAGTTATAAACCACAATGGAGGCCGTAGGAAAGTAAGGGGGAGCAGAAAATGTTTAGTGGTGCAAAAACACAGCAGCGAAGGGTTTCCTGTCCTCATGCCATGATGAGGCGAGCCAGGCAGAGTTTACCACTGAGCGTTACGGCAGGTCAGTAGCGCTGGGAGCAGCGGGGGCGCGGCCGGGGCCGTTGCCTGGGGCTCCGGGGACGGGGGCTCCGGGACCGCAGGCACACAAACACGTCAGCTGACAGAGAGACAAAGTCCAGCCCCGGCAGACAGCCCCTGGGGGCCCCTCTGGACGGCCGCATGCCCCTGCAGGGGGGGGACGTGAAGGAGTGGGGAAAGGCAACTACACAGCAGTGAACATGAACAGAGACGGGCCTCTGCCTGCTCGCATAAAGTCCCCATGGCAACATGAAAAATAAATCACATTCTCTAAAACTTTGATCTCATATGACAAAACAAACAGACTTGCACGGAGGTGCCTTTGTGTTTTGCAAATGCTTGCATATTTTTATGCTCATACAACCCACATTCACGCTCCTGCCACACTAACAGCTCAGAAAAGGTACTGACCTCTCAGTGAGCGAAGGAGAGAGCTGCATGTGCTCAGCCACCGGGCCGTGCTGATACACTTCGTCTAGGAGAAGGAGAGGAGCAGCAGGTTGTGAGGAGACATGCACAGAGCTTTTTCTAAAAAAAAGACTTCAAAGATGCTATTTCCAGAAAGAAAGAAATGTGTCGGCAGAAAAATCCGGGCTGTAATCTTATGATTTTGAACATTTCGTTAACATGTGTATGTGCAAAGGAAATTAATTAGTGTCCTTAAAGGCCAACTTCATTGTACTTTTAAGAAAATATGAAAACACATCTAAAATCTGATTTTAGCAAAACTGTCAAAGTAAAAGTATTTTTGCCCTTATTTTGCCTCTTACTTTTATATTTCTAACCTTAGTTTGGATATGCATGCTTCAATGTATGTTTACCATGCTGCTGGTATGCCTGCATATCCCCACTGTGGGACAATAAAGGATATTCTACCCTTTTCTATATTTTAATACACCAGTTTGTTGACGAACCTCTAAGCAGCTTCTGTTGGTTGGTCAAAATTCGACGGAGTTCATTGAGCCAGGCCATCTTTACCTCGACTGTGGGAGCCTAAAAAATGTAAAATCATTCCCATTTTATGAACAAATATATTCTGATTATTTAACGATTCTCGTTATTTTGTAACATTGTGGTGCTTAAAATGCAGATGTCGCCTGAAAATCAATCACTTAACACAATCAAGCCTCTTACCTGGACCACATAAACCTCCTCCCTGCCGCTGTACCAGATCTCAAACTTCTTCACGTCGCCTTTGACGTTCTCTGTGATCCCCACAGCAGTCATCTGCCCGAAGACAGACACCAGGAGGTTTAGGACGAGCAACACAAACAACGCCTCAGAGTTACACCACACAGCACATCTGTCCCGTTTCAACCCAGAAACTCCTGCTCTTTCAGTCACACAGCGCTTCCTTCCCACATCCTCAATAATAAATCAAGGATCTGCGGTTGGTGAGAATAATACGCCAGATGTGACTCTCTGCACATCAACAGATTAAAAAAAAAAAAAAAAAAGTGTGTCAAAGGAAGACATCCTGCTCGGTGGCCAGGAGGGTGGCTCCATGTTGAAGACACCAAGACAGACACCACTTTGATCTGAGTCATCTGCAAACAGCTTCCCTTCATCTGTGTGTTATTAGTGAAGGGAAATGAATGTATTTTTGGAGGGTTTTATGAGAGAGCCACACACAAAGTGGTGTAAAAGTGTACAATATAAAGAAAATAATCCATAGATTTAAGATTCTTCATAAAACAATGTCTGAAACATGTGGCAGTCTATGCTAATCTAGAAAGACAACATCCAGAAGTTCCACCTGGATTAACCTGTTCATGGGAGGACAGCACATTTATCTGCAACATAATTTTATGCAATATGAATTTTGCAAATTCCCTCGGATGCAGTAAATGTTAGTTAGTTATTTAAGTATCAAACATTAAGGCTCTCTGTGTCTTCAACACTTTTCATGGATCTGCATTCAGCCCCTTTACTCTGATCCACCTAAATGAAATACAGCCATCTGCCTTTAGCTGTAACTTAATTAATAAATTCTCAGACTTTGTTGTGAGTTTGTTTAGAGTAAGCTGAGAGAACTAGTTCCACAGGCTATTGACTCTGGAAACTCAGTGCATTACAATTATGGGCTACTTTGTGTTAAATCACACAAAATCCACAATTAAACACAATGAAGTTTGTTTTTGACAAACTGAAGAGGTGCGAACACAAGGCGTTGCATCATCCAAGAATTAATAGATTATGATGGAGGAGAGTTTTAGAAAATAACAGCATTCAGAGGTTAAATGTGTTTGGCTTCTCCTTGTAAGAATTCCCTCATGACTGAGATGATTGATGGGAACAAATATCATCTCCTTGTCCAAGACTGGTGAATCACAGCCAAACACTCCGATCCCAAGCAGCCTGCAGCACACAGACCAACCTTCAGACAGTGCTTGAAGCTGTAGGAAGGCGTCTTGTCGCTGCCGTCTCCATGATCCTCTCTGCGTTTACACAAAAGCAGAGCCCTCTCATACAGGAAGAAGTGTCTCTGCATTGGCTTGAAGCGAGCCAACTCCTTCATGCGTGTGGGGCCTCTCTTGTGGCTGATCCACACGCTGAAAGAGCCCTGCATCAGCACACGGCCCAGCTCGCAGATCTCCCCCTGAGGTGGACAGAGGAGGATTCCAGGTTTTTGTAAATAATACTGAGGATTAAATACAAGGCAGGAATTAAGACAAGAGAAGAAAAATACTATCTTAACCTCGTATCCTGTAATGGCAATCTGATGCATGGAGTCGTTGACTGACTTGAGCAGATCCAGCATGGCTGTCAGCGCCCCCTGCAGTTCAGAGGTGCCTTCACAATCCGGGCTGTACTTCAGCAGCTCCTGAGAATATAAACATGCAGACATGTTGGAGAAGACGCACAGAAATTCACATAAAATATTAAAACTAAGATATTTAGATGTTATTATTATTATTATTATTATTATTATTATTATTATTATTATTATTATTATTATTATTGGAATTGGAAATCGTATGTTTAATGAATAAAGCAGCTCATGAATTTCCAACCTTGAGCAGCAGCTGGTATTTTGTGAGGCGCTGGACCGGTTTGAGCAGGTAGGAATCCAGGCCCAGTTTGTGCTCCAGCTTCTTCTGACACTCCTTCATGTGGAAGATAAATGATGGATTTAACTTACTGAGTTAATCACATTTATTTAAATTATTTGCATTTGTCAAACACACACTGTGCAACGACTACTCAAATATTTTCTGAAATATTTCTTTGACATTCTTTTTTTACTTTTATTATTATTTGTTTTCATTCATACAGACATTTTTATAGTAATTTTAAAATATTTAAAGTTTCCCCAGACAACATTAGGACAGTTGAAAAGAGTAAAACATCTGAACAACTTACCTGAAAAAAGGCACAGTCTGAGAATTGTCTCCATAGCGCTTCAGAACGTGGCTTATTCTGACAGTACATCTCATACATCTGGAAGCTTTCCTTCTGAAGATTGAGAAAAAAATACATTTTTAAATAAAAAAAAAAGGAGAAAAATGACCAAAAATAATAAAATATTTTTAAAAATAAGTATTAATAATCTCACTAGCTGGAGAAAACAAGCTCCGACAGTTTCTGGAGCCTCCAGACATCCTTCAAGGTCTTGTAAGAAAACTCTGAATTATCAGAAAGATAGAAAAGCAGCACATTTATTCTCAAGACAAAGCAAGTGAAACAAATATGAATTATATCCTGTAACTCTGCCTTCAGACATAGAATAATACCAGAAAGTGATACATCTCCACATCAACCACAGCAGTCATGAATGAACCTCTTGGATACTTTATTCAGGATGAAGCTTCAACAGCAAGTTGTCGTCTTGTTAATGTTAATTTAATTCTGCTGATTTTATAGTGTGGTAATTTTGCTTTTAACTTTACCTGTTTGTGTTACTTAATTTGTATTTTTTTCCCTATTGTATTTACTTTATTTATTAATAAGTATTTTTAACACTCTGGCCAAGGGTATATTGTTTTGCATGTTTTATATGTTTAACAGACACATACATCATTTAACCAATATTAACAAAAGATTAAAGTTCAGAAACTCTGAAACAACAATTTCAAATAGATATTGTACTTATTGATCTTTTATTATGTTTTTTTTGTTGTTGTTTTGGCTGTAATGACAAAAATCAATAACTGGTACAGAAAATTATTTTGATAAGTTTCAAAAGTTTAACTAATATTAATAGCTTAATAGCCCTAAGCAAAATTACTCCTAATAAATCTAGAAATTAAGATTGAAGTGAAATTAAAGTTGCATTTAAGTTTGTTGTTTTTCACTGGAACTGACAAGTATGGACAATTTGATTATAATAGGCATGATATTTGTATTTATCTATTTAATTCAGACATAAAGCAATAGGGTGTTAAAATCTTGCTGAATCATTTTGTAATGTAACATTTAGATGTTCAGTAAGCCTGTGACTTTCCAGTGACAGCACCAGTGTTGCTCTGCTTTGGGACTCGTTAATAAAACACACCTGCTGTGAAAGTTGTAGATCTCAGGCATGTTTCCAAAGAGAATGTCTTTCTTGCTGCGTAGTATTGGCGGCAGAAGCCCCGACAGAGCTGGGTTATCCATTTCAGCTCTGTAACCCTGCATTTTCAAGAGCAGCAACGTGTGTTCAGGGAGCAAATATAGGTGACAAAAACAAATATCATGAGGTAAAATCCAACTGTTTGAACTGATTCCTACCAGCAGCACTGACAGAAGCTCCTCCACATAGATCCTCTCAGTCTCTATAAGTTCCCTCATTACACGTCTGAGACAAACAAATGCAGGAAGACAGAGAAAGACAGCCAGAGGGCATCGTTAGCACAAAGCAAAGAGAATCACAGACTAAACATCAAAAGCAGTGCTGAGAACAGAAAGACGGATGGATGGATGGACGGATTTCTCCTTCTTACCGCTTTAAGAAATCCGGGCTGTCGTCTCCATCCAGACTGTACGAGACGCAGCTCCGACTCTCCTGGTAGTCATGAATCACCTCGATCTGAAAAGACCGGAGAAAGGTCGGCACTGAACTTACTGTCTGATATTAAAGGGATAGCTGGACTTTAGGAGTGAGGTTCAAACGGTAACATCATTCTTGCAGTGGAATCTTTTTTAGTATAAATTCAGATTCAGTTGTTTTAATGCAGTAAAAGTCCACTTTAAGCCAAGGCCCCTGTTGGACTAGCTGTTGCCTTCAGCCTCTGGGTCTGGATTATAAAATATAAATATAAAAGAAGATGCCAGGAGATCTTATCTACTGATATTAACTGCTAAAACCCTTTAACAAAAACTCACCTTACAACTTCTGAACTATCCTTTTAAGGAAAACATCTCAAGGACTAATCATTAGATTAAACCGACAGTTAATATACAATTTAGTCATTCTAAGCAGGAGCAAAAATGAAGGAACAAAGTTTTCTCACTTTTCTGGGATTTGGACTTTTCCGGGATGATTTCTTGCCAGGAAGTGAAATGTCAAACGTGAACTTCAAGCCATCACCTGTAAAACCCACAATGACGACTCATTAGCTTAATAACGGTGTTAATAGGAGTTAAACTGAGAAGAGAACCTATTTAAAACCCCAAGTTCAGAACATAAGACAATAAGTGTGAATGCAGCAGACTCAAATGGATTCCTGAGCTGGTAAAAAAGAAACAGATCAACAGTATATCTTCCCCAAAAATGAAAATATCTGAAGATGTTCTTGCAGTAAATTGCTAACTTTTGGCTCTACTATATGTTTGCTTTGTTCAGCCTCTCCAGAGGCACAGGATGAGACAAAAAGTTATTTAAGCGCATGAAGAATGAAAGGTTGCATGGAAGCTATTGAGCGGTCACTTGTTTCCCTCTGGACTGACTGATGATAACATCTGTCCTTTTTCTAGCTCATTTGTAGGCGGTACAAAACCCCCCAGGCCGTGGAGAGAACCTGTGATGTGATAATCTGGCCATGGGAGAAAACCTGCTGTCACTGTGATAGGAGGTGAATTGGACACTATGTTGAATCAAAAAAAAAAAAAAACACATCGAGGAGGTTACAAGAGTTGCATGCCAGTCTGGTTACCTGCCAGTGAGGATCAGTTCTATATTACGTGTCTGTGTGTTTTCTAATAAAACGTGGTCTAATTTGAATACCATGTTTAGGGGAGAAGAGCGGTGACTTGGCGCGAGGTTGGTTCTCGGGTCTGGGGGCCACCAGCTGGATCGGTCGCACATGTCTGTCAGCCAGCTTCCTCAAAGAAGCTTGTCGGTTCTGGATCATCTGCTGTACTGCTGCATGCTTTTCAAACATATTCCCAATCTGAGTCTGACAAGGAGACAAAAGAAAGCAAAGATGAAGGGAAGAAAATGGTGACTAGGCTTTTTAGATGATGACTTGTCGCTAACCTGCAGCTGAGGTGTGATGACAGCCTCGTATTCAATAGCCAGAATATCGTGACCTGAGCTCAGCATAGACGGCGCCCCCTCCAGGAACTTCTCAATTTCCCTGAGAGACATCTGGGCGCCCTCCTTGGACTGGGACTTGTCTACTAGTTGGTTTGCTAACAAATACGCTCCATCATCACACCAAGTCTGGGCCTGGAGGCAGAGAGCAGAAAGATGCTTTACGATTCTTTATGTGTTTAAAAAGTAAAAGGTGTGTTTTTTTAATACCTGCCCGAGACAAAGCAGCAGTTGGTGTGTTTGCATCAGAAAAGAGTGCTTGGACTTGAGCGCAGCAGAGAGAGTGTCACAGTGGTGGCGGAGCTCATTGCAGCGCTGCATGATGAGCCCCATGGCGTAGTGGTGACCCGCTGACAGCTGGTGTCCGTGGAGGATGATGATCTGGGCTCGAGACATCACTTCCTGGGAGAGGCAAAAGGAAAAAGACATATTTTATCCAGATTTTATTTCATACACCAAATGAAAGTGGTGCAGGAAGTTTTTTTATTTTACATATAGAAATCTGAAGAGTGTGACATGTGTCTTTGCATTCGACCTCCTTTTCTATGAAACTCCAAAGTAAAATGGGGTCCAATCAAATGCCAACTTTGTGGCCTACACAAAGCAAATCACCATGGTAGGAAGCTAAACTGAACAACAAATTAAGCTACCTGTGACGGCAGCATCATGATCTGGAGATCATGACGACTAAAGAGCACAGCAGACAGGGAAAGTGTAAAAGTGTGGAAAAGTCTGAAATAGGGCTGGGCTATAAAATAATATTCTAAGCTTTGGACATTTCACCAAGTGAATATTATGAAACGACTGCAAATCCACCAGGAAATGCAGCTTCACCAAACCATACAGGAAATAAATTCAGCCCCTTTTTAATAACAAATGTTCTTGAATTAATCCTAAAACTAGACAACTTTTAGAATCAAGTGAAGTAAAAATGTTAATCAATTATGATATGAAATATTAAGATATAAAATCTAAATAACCTATACTTATTTGGTGAAAAAACACATTAAATATGAAAAATCCTGACCTGTGCGTTAGTTTCCAGGTCGTCGAGTCTTTTCAGAAGCTGCTCTGTTTGAGCCAGAGTGTTCACATTTATGGACAATTCTCTCTCCTGATGCATGAGATGTTCAAGACACATTTCCATCTAAACAAACAGATAAATCAGACATGCAAACATTAAACATTAGGCATTAACCCTGGTTTTAACACCTATCTTAAAGCACGTCTGCTACTACTGCCTGTTTAAAACTGTAGAAATGACTGATTTACAAAGACCTAAAGTGTCAGCTTACAATAAAAGTCAACTTAAGATATAATTGTTTTGCATTCTTCACAGAATCAGTTTTTTGCATATTTTTATCAAATGACAGCCTTAAGAACTGCACACAGATTTCCCTCTAGCGCTCGAACAGTGAAAATGACGTAACAACATCACCTCCTGAAAGCTTTGCTCGTATCGGAGCAGCTGAAGGTACTGATGCAGTTTCAGATGATGCTTCTCAAAGAAGCCGTCAAAGGCCGACTCCATGTCTCTGAGCTGTGCAAGAAGCCTAAAAGAGGAACTGTCAGTCCATTGTAGCAGAGGTGTAGTGAATAAACATATTATATGGATGCAGGCAACATTAAAGACACCATTTACCTCTGTACTGTCTCCCAGTCCAGCTTCACATCCCACTGGGAATCATCATCCTTCCCAGTTGTTTCCAAGTTGGACAGAAGATGGCGACCCTCCTTTGAAACCGACCTTATTGCATCCTTCCAGAGACCAATTTACATTAGAAAAATGCAGGTCGAGATCAGATTTTGTAATGTAAGTACATGCACCTTGCATGCAGCCTTACCTTGAGCTTTTTGTACTTTTCAGTGTGTGTCTCCAGGAGCTGCTCGATGGCTTTCCCCTCGTCTGGCAGCTCTGCCTCTGCCAGCTCGGTGCCAAAGCCCTGCAGCATCTGAGCGATGTCTTTCACCGTCACGGCAAAACTTTCAATAGCCTGCAGTGAAAAGCAAACAGAAACGTATGTTAACTTCTCTGAGACATTTCTTTAGACAAAAATTCCTGCGATGACTTAACAAAAACTGTTAATAGTTATAATTTAATGTTGGCCTCCAGCTTGTTAGTGAATCCTTTTACCGTCCGTAAAACAATCCAGTCACTGTGACAGTAGTCCAAAGTGCCTCCGAACTCTGATGTCAGCTGGTTTTCATCAATGTAGCGCAGCAGGTCTGTGACAGAACTCAGCATCACCACCTAAACATTAAGACAAACCTGAGAGCTCACAAAAAGACCTGCTTTCACACGACTTTTTAAGTCTTCAATCATTCAAAAACATTGTTACGGTCAAAAATGTTATTCATGCCCTGTTTATTCAATGTGATGGGTAATATGAAACATTTTTTTCACTTTGAACTACCAAAATCACGGTATAGCGTGATAAAAACAAATGTTGAAACTGAAATTAGTTTACCAGGAAACATTTGACTTATGGAGCTCCGGTTTGTAACAATAATGATGAGGTGTACCTTGTCATGAAGTGAGACAAATTTGGTAACTGAAGAGTAGCTGCCTTACTGGCATCTTGAGCATGAAGTCATCCTGGCTGAAGCGGAAACCAATATCTGTTACAGTACGGTGGAAGAAGCTGGTGGGTCGGAGCACCAAGACCAGGTGGAGGTTCCCAGGAAAGGAGGCCTTGATGGAGAAAAGAAGAACCAAATATAATCACACATGGACATCATGTTACCAATAACCAAACTCATTGTTCCTTTCATGAATGCATCACTCCTGATATTTTCATCGACTTTCTCAGATGCACTGTACTCCATTGTGCACTTTTGTTTTTACTTTTTATACTGCAATGTATGAGACTTTGTTGCTTAAGCAGTTGCATTTGATCTGGATTTAAAGTTCAGTTCCCACCTTTTTTAAAACACCACTTCAACCTTAGGTTGGTTGAGGTCATGGCTTGACCCCGAGACAGCATTCAGACACAATGAGGTCTAATGAAGACAGCAGCACCCGCCTACCGCACTGAACCGATAGTAAATTAAATGAGCCCAAAGTAAATTCAAGGTTGTTGTTTTTTTTTTTTTTTTAAGCTAACTCATGCAGCAACATTTGAACGTGTGGCCATTACGCAATGCTTTATCTTCGTTTTAGCAAGTTGCAACTTCTTAGATTCCTTTAGCCTGGCGCATTTTTATGTCCTTATTTGGAGATAAAAATGTAATCTATCATCGGTTTTGTGCAGGACGTGCAGACAGCCCGCTGCATGACTAAGCAGAAGCTCCCTCTGCACCGCAGTGCTACAGTCTGCGCCGCTGCCGCATACACCCTGCCCGTCTACAAACTTAACCCCAAACTCTGCACACCAAGAACCAGAATACAGAAGGCACTCGTTACCGGGCTCCTCCGGACCTTTGGCATCCCTCGGTGAAAAAAGCAATCAGTCATGGTGTCGGAAGCCATCTCTAGTCAATATAATTTCCCGGCTGACCGCTGGAAATCGGTGCCAAGGTAAGATGTGCGGCTCTTTCCCCCGACCGCCTGGCAACAGCCGGAGCTCTGCTGCCGCCCTGTGCCTCTGCGATCTCTGCAACATTTCCTCCGCCCGCCCGGCTTCCTCCTCATCCTTTCTCCCCGCCTGAGCTTCCCGCGTCATCGCACAGTTTTTGCTTATTCATGCGTTTGCAGTCATATGCAGAGGGGACTCTCCGAACAGACGGCACGAATAGGATCCCCATGAAAACAATCCTTCACCCAAATCAAGCAAGTTTAACATTAATACGCATAAATGAGAGGAGGAAAACTTGACCTAACAAAGATCTGCGTCAGGACCATGGACAGCAACTCCTCAGTACAGGGTTCGGTTTAAATTCAAACCTTTTCCAGACTCACATTTTCCTGGGTTCATTTTTTTTAAATAATACACAACTGCACCAGTGAATTTATATCAAATACCGAACCTGTTAAAGAAGACAAGGAGAGAAAGACCCAGCGTGAAAGAAGAGAAGGAAAGAAAGAATCAAAAGAAAGGAAGAAACAAACAAAAAACGAAGAGACAGACTGAAAGATAGAGAAAGAAAGAAAGAAAGAAAGAAAGAAAGAAAGAAAGAAAGAAAGAAAGAAAGAAAGAACTTACTGCTATCCTGGCCAGAGCGGTTTTGATGGAGGCCCATGTATCCAGTCTTCTGTCTAAAATGATGATAAATTTCACTCCTGGTTGTCTTGTTCTACAAACAAAAATATGCATCCTTGTCATTAGTTTCAGTTATTACACTTATGGCTTATAACAGAAACAAAAATGTGAATTCAAATAATACTATTTTATGTAATTAAGTGTTCTTCATCTAAATGGATTACAGTCTTTGAATAGAACATTGGAGAGGATAATAAGCCTCTGACCTTACAGTCTTCCCTAATCTCCGGAGAGATGAGGTTATGACAAAAAGGGCATCAGTAGGACATTTGACTCTGATCAGCAGCGCCTGCTGTGCTCAGAATACCAGGATTTGGTGCAGTGCAGAAAGAGGGAGAGAGTCAGCGAGGAAGAGCAGCTAAACGATGGAGGACGCACCGAGGGATGAGGGTGAGGTAGGTAAAGACTTTGGCTAAAGCTTCCTCTGGGATGTCACTGAACGCTGAGCATTCTGGGAGGGTGATGATGACGCTCGAGTCTTCCCCGCGCCCTCCTGGAGAAAAACAGAAGCATAAGCGTCACGTCCTGTAACACATTCAATATGTGGCACAGGTAAGTGAATCATGAAGAAGAACTTACCTGACAGATATGCAACTTGTTTCTCTATATATCCTCCCACTTCCTTCAGGCTCAAAGGGACAGTCACCTCTACAGCGTGACACAAGTAGAAAGAAACTTGAGCTGCACCACAATGATAGTAAGTGGGAATATTTATGAATTAATTTAAGTGTTTGTCAAGCCAATCAGTATTTAATTAAATGAAAAAGTTTTAACCAACACAATTTTCTATACTTTATTTCCAATAAACCAGAGTTCTTGTAATTTGTCTAAGTGTTTTTGAGTTATTGCTCCTTAAAGATTTCTCACTGCACATTTTGTTGGCTTCTCTTTGACTCATTTTCTGTCTGTTCTCCAGAGCCAATAGTTTCCAGAAGACAGCTCTTTGGGGATCACCTTGTCGATGCTTCAGTTCCCGTCTTTTAAACTTCACAGTTCCAGTGATGAAATGGAAATGCCTTTTGTCTTTTTTTGACATTTTGCCAGTCAGTCAAGGTTAAACTTGGTGAATAAAACTGATTCTAATTCAGATTACTATTTCTCTAAAACACGAATGCTGCCGACTGAAACTTCCCCACTGAAAATATAAAACAAATACTTTGTTTATACAGGATGTGATGTTTAAATCAGTCTCATTTTTCCTCATCAAGTCATGTGCACTTGGAACTGCAAGATATTTTGTTTACTTTTAAGAGTTCCTCTAAACTCCGACTTCAAGGGGGCAAATAATGTAACAAAAATCCTAGTAGCAGATCTGACTGCTGAATGCTAAAACTGAATCAAGGACTGATTTCTCAGGATCTTACACTAAAGGTCTGCACATTTATCCAACCTTTTTTTTTGTTTTTTACTTGGTCTCCATAAATGTGTTTTTCAGTTTAATTATGCAGGATGTATATCACTTTGAAGGCAGAAAAAGTTGATCAATTATTGAACATGTAGTCAATTTCTTTACATCCCAATTACCAGGGTTGTGTACACATTTAAAATCTCCGGTCCCTGCCTGCATTAAGAAAATGTATTCATTCTACAGCAACATATTCTAGGATAAAGCAGCATTTAGGTGGCCATCTTAACTCAGTTAATGTTCCTCTCAGTAGTGGAGAGATAGTCATTGTAGTTTATACCAGGCTATTGTCTGCAGACTGCAGTGCTCTGTCTGATACAGAGCAGATGCACAATATTGTCATGTCACTGTTAGCAAACGTCTAATGCAGATCCTGGTTGATCCTCAAAGTAAAGAGTGACTGCATTACACAGTATGGATGTATTGGTTTATTTGAGTCTTACAAAATGTTGCCTTCAGCTGCAGCAGATCAGAGTGCAATGATTCTCTCAAATTTCATCATTTCCTCATGAAAAATTAATCAGTGCAGAGGAGCAGAAACAGATGAAAAAAGAGGAGGGGAAGGCTGGAGAGCGATTATAGGAGCAAACTAGGTGTTATTTTCCATGAGGCGACTGCAGTAATCCTGTGCAAGTAATAAGCACAGTAGCTGCTGAATATTTCATGTGTGTCAGTAACAGAGAGAAGTTGAGCCAAGTCAGACCAAAGCAGCAGAACTGGATGCTGTGCAGACACACACATCCAGGATAAAGTTACTGTCACACTTGAATAGCCGTGTGATCGTTAATATCCAGCCCTGGAAAACAGCAGCAGAATGGGGAAAGATTTTAAACGGACATAAAGCGATGTTAAAGATTATTATTAATTCAATCTACGCTGCAGGACGACATCCAACACCTCAGGAAGTGCAGGGTTAAGTTTTTGCATAAACTGGAACGGATAAGTAGAAACTTTGTAAGCACATTTTCCTGACCTTAAGAGGGAAGTCAGCCTAATTAAAGTGCAGAGCTCCTGTATCTATCAAATGAAGGATGCCCTATGCAGCAAACCGCAGTGCTGTTTATAAACTTTGCAATTTTATGGAAACACCACACTCGCTCTTGACCCTGAAATACTAGCAGCTCCTTTAATGATTGATTGCTTTGCGCTACTTCAGCAATGCTTCATGCTACTACCATAGGAACCTATCTATACAGAGTGCCTTTTAAAGTATTCATAATACTTTTTCACATTTTGTCATCTCACAACAAAATATGTTTTGCATTTTTCATGCTACAGATAAATGAGGTAAGGTAAGGTAATTTTATTTATATAGCACATTTTCAGCAACAAGGCAATTCAAAGTGCTTTACATGAGTACAAGTAGTGCATATAAGTAAAAAAGGGAAAAAGAATATGTATTGTTTACTTTCTTTAATAATAGAAATCTGGGATGTGATTTCTACTGCACAGCTCTATTTTTTCCCCTTTACTCAGACAACGCTAAATAAAATAAAGCATGACCAGTTCAGATGAGAGAAGCTGCCAAAAGTCTTATGGTAACCACCAGTAAGTAGACTAATAATCCATAAGCTAGGGATGGACAATATGGCTGAAAAGCATACTACGGCGTTTCATATCAGTTCATATCGATAATTATTTATTTGTTTTTTTGTTTTAAATATCTGACATAATACCAAACTGGTGGTGTGACCGTTCCTGTTTTATCCAGAGTTTTCCATCGCATTGTCCTTCATTTCTAAGCAGTTATGAGGTATGGTGGCAAAACCCTAAACTGCTGCTACACCACGCTAACAGGTTGTTGCTAGGTAACCAAACAGGAAGTGAATTGATTGATGCCACAAACCTTCTCAGCTGGCCATTACAGGTTTAGCGGCTAAAGTCCTTCATGTGCCTACATCACCCAGAATGCTGTGCAGTTCAGTGAAATTATTGAATATTCTATCAGGTGTATTATCTATTGGTAACATGTGCGTCGTGATCTACATTGTTATTGATTTATAGTCCAGCTCTTCGGTAACCTGTAATAATCACAATTACTTGAAAGAAAGGCTTGCAACATTTCACTACATATCTCTTTATAATATACAACTTTCATTTTCTGAAATGAGTGATTAAAAGTATTGAACTTTTTTGGCGTATTCAGATTTTTTAAGCTGTGTTGTATGCATGACTTTGTGTATTAAAAAATGAAAAGAATATCAAATCCTTTCTATTTTATTGAAAACAAACCTGGGTGTGCTTTTTTTCACATTGGGAATGTTTGAACATGACCTCTTCAGCCGACATGCTGTAGGACACAGTGTGCAAAGCTCTGCTTGCTCTTCTGTTCTTACATAGATAGAAGAAATAAAAGGTTTCCAGTGTGGATGGAAACAGTGATTTACTTCAGACCAATCCCTTCAGTGTGCTGAGGGCAGGAAGCTTATCTCTGTTGTCCAAACAACGATAACCATCTACATTTGCTTCATCACATGCTGCACCTGTAACAAGCACTCTACATTATATAACTCCCCTTTTTATCCATAACATACATTAAAAAATAACCTTCTTTTATTTTCATCAGGGAAGAAAACAAAAGAGAGCCAACATTTTCATTTGGTGTGCTCCTGTTTCCAAACATTGAAAAAGGAGATCCAGTGTAGTGAAGAGGGTCTGGTTGAATTTAGAGCACAAACCCAGAAATGCTGCATCCGCTCTGATTTCACAGACACCAAAAAAAAGCAGAACCTCTTAATCCATGGCAGGCTAAGAAGCACAATGTCACACAAACACTTTCATAAAACGCTGAGGCCGAGCCTCATACTGCTTTAAAGGTCATGAGGTTTTTTGCTAAATGAAGCTTTAAATGCTTAAGGGATTAGACTGGTTGGTGGCAGGATTCTGGTAGAAACCAGAGTGGAGGAAAAAAAAAAAACATCCACTGGGATACATGAAAGCTGGATTAGTTTTCAGAAAAGCCAGAAGAAGAAACTGTACAGAACAGCCCTGTGAAGTGGAGACAATGCTTTAAATGTTCTCGTTTGTGGTCCTCCATCCAATAAAACAGTGGTCTCAAACTTCAACTCTTAGATGTGGCCCCTCTCCTACATGCTTGGATTAAATGGTAAAACTGCTCACTAGCATCTACAGAGGTCTAACTGAGCTAATATATGAGTCATGTGTGCTCAAGCAGAGAGACATCAAAAAGTTGCAGGACTGGAGTTTGAGACCACTGCAATAAAATAATTCCTGCAGGATTTTGTCTCTAGTGTCATTTAAGTTGTTCTTGGAGCAATACCTGCATTATTACAAGCAGTGTGTTCCATCAACTGTAAATAGAAAAATGCATTGATTTTCCTGAAATGCATTTTTCTCTTGCGTTTTCTAATTTCCAGCAAACCACTGTCAGAGCCATTATCCACAAATGGAGAAAAGATGGAACAGGAACCTTCCAAGAAATGTCCAGCTGACTAAAACTAATAGAACGTGTTGACGACTCACAAAGAACCTAGAAACATGTTTAAGACATTTAAGGCAAATGAGGCTTGCAGCAATGTCAACATTAATGACGTAGCAATAAGAAAGATATTGAGCAAACATGGAACCAATGGGAAAAGTTTCAAGGTGGAAACCACTGCTAACTAAAAATGAAACAAAACCCCGTATCAAGAAAAAATATCTTTGTGTTCACCAAGACAGTCTTGGTGAACACAATGAACACTGAAAATGTTCAGTGATGAGAAAACTAACATGATTTTAGAACCAGGACATAACA
Organism: Poecilia latipinna; assembly: GCF_001443285.1. Lineage (NCBI taxonomy): Eukaryota > Metazoa > Chordata > Actinopteri > Cyprinodontiformes > Poeciliidae > Poecilia > Poecilia latipinna. The sequence goes on along the minus strand of NW_015112706.1, from coordinate 552,192 downwards.
TCAACAGTCAAACAGTGGCATTAATGTGATGGTTCGGCATAATTTGTTGCTTCTTAACCAGGAGGACTTGCTTTAACCAATTTAATCTTAAATTCCTCTCCACCAAAAAAATCCTTCAGTAAAATGCCCACTTAGGTTAATCAGCAAGACAATTATCCTTGATTGAGATTGTTGCCAATAAAAAAAACAATTAATTGATTTCAGAAGGAGGTTAATTGTAAGGCAGATTTTGGTTTGCATGGCTGAGTAAAGTATTCATGTATTCACTCTATTCACCTTTGATAGTCCAAATTTGTTTGATGATCTGTAAAGTGTGCAAAATGTGAAACAGTTCTACACACACTCTGTAAGAAGATTAGAGTGAATAGTGAGTGGAAAGTGTTAGAGTGTTACTCTCAGAAAGGCATTTTCTCTTTCAGCTGTCAAATCCAGGCCAGATTCAACAAGCAGAAAATGTCAAAAAGTGAATCAGCTAACATGCACTTTTTCAGTCTATCCTTCATTTTCCAATGTAAGTCTCAACGGTCTTGTGCCCCAACAATAAATATCAACTTGGCCATACCTACTTTTATGACTATTTGATGAAAACTACGGGCCGCATTAATCTCTGTAACAGTGATCTACAATATGCTGATTCCGGCTACAAATCCTTCCTATAGATTGAAAATGCATCCATCTGGGGTGGCTGAAAATAGCTCACATAATCCCTGCACTGGTCCACTGCTGAAGCAAAGCTACAGGAACTAGTACATCAATAATAGTGAAGCTGCACATCTCCAGTTACCGTCTGTTGGAACTTGGGGTTAAAGTAAGCGGAGATGTGCTCTTTTCGTTAAATTGTGAAGAAGAGGACGAAACTCACAAAGGATTGCACTGAGAAGCCTGACATGATTCATAACGTCCGTCAGCATCAATAACTTACGCTGCAGGGTGCTCTCCAGCTGGGAGCCGGCCTGCAGAAGGCAGCGGTAGCACTCCATCTCTGCAGACTCTTTGGCCAGGTCCCTCTCCTCCTGCAGCGAGGCTGGGCCCATTCCCTCTGCTTCCGTCACAGAGTCAGGCTGGGACAACAGCTTCCTCACATCGTCTTCTCGCTGGTCCGGCCTTCCATAATACGAGTTTACCGACACCTTCACGTTCTACAACGAGAAATCCATGAAGTTCCCTAAAAGGCTGTCGACCTTGAAGCTGCAGAGAGCGCCTCCACGCTGAAACACACGACTACATCACAAACACACACAAACAGCAGCAGCAGCAGCAGCAGCAGTTCGCTGACCGGTCGCAGCCCCGACTGAGTGCGATGTCTTTTTCTCCTCTGGTTGATACACACCAGTCGACAGTGTGTCCTGCTCTCAGCAGCAGTTAGCTGCTTCAAAACAAACAGAGCTCCATCTGGCCACGGCTGCCTGTCCCTTCCCCTCCCCTCCCGGAGCATTAGTGCGTCAGCTCTGCACCGAGCAAAGCTCAAGAGTCCGCTCCTGACTGGCTGCCAGCTCCCTCCCTACTTTCCCTCACACTTCTTCATGCAGGCCTCACTGTTCAGGATGGCCGCCTAACATATTCATCAGTTAATCTGTTTTATTATATAATAAATGCACGTTGAGCAGAACAGATTGGCTGTTGAAAATAAACATCTTTCTCTCCCTCTGCCAGCAAGTTTGGCCCATGTGAAACACAGGCTTTAACACAGAAATCACATTCAAAACCGCAGAACAAATAAGAAAGGGTGTCATTGTGTACATACTGTTACAGAGAGCCTTTCTCAGCTGAACTGCCCACTGCTCAGCCCACAACTCGTCTAAATGGATCAGCGCTCAGCAGATTTATGCACGCTGAAGAGAAAGACACAGAGGTTTGGAAATCTCAGAGATCAGGCTGGAGGTTTTCTTCCTTTGAGGACACACACGGAGCAGCGGCACGCTGACCTCTTACGGCGGCCACTCAGCTGATCCAGCTTAGCCTCTCGGCCATCTCATTACTGCACAGCATCTGCTGAGGGTGGCTACAAACCCTGCGCGCACACACAGACACACACCCACAAATCTTTGCACTAGACACAAACTGCTGACACACCTTCTACCATAATAAGTCACAAAAGAAGGCCGTTTCTTTAAAACTTTCAGCTTTATTACAGAAAATCTTGAGTTATTTTTGATATTTCAAAGAGGTACATTCAGCTCGGAGGTTTGGAGTGGTGAAGCTGGAGACTCAAAAGGCCGGAGGCGGCAAGGAATCCCTGCCTGAGGTGCCTGAAAGTGTCCACCTCCACAGACAGACAGACACCCACAGAGCCTCTTACTCTCTCTCTTTTCTTTTTTTTCTTATTTCATTTTTTTTTCTTTAAAAAAGTGCCTGGAAAAAAGTTGCATTAAAAATACAATCCATTCATTTTTAACAGGCAAAATATTAGATTCAAACATATTTAAGCTCTGAAAATAGCATTTCTGAAGTTATTTAAAGGTTTCTCATTTGTTAAAGCAGGCAGCCCCATCCAATGTGACCTTTTACTTCCTGTATTTTCAGCGACGGCTTAAGATTTTCCATTCCAAATCTCTTGTTATAGTGAGTAACAATCTAAAGATTTAAGCAAGAAAAACACACAACGACAAGAGCTGGGACACAAATCATAATCAATTTTACATAAGTGTTACAGTTCTGGTTAAAAGTTTACATACACACTTCATCTGCAAGAAAGTTAATAACTTTGGGCTTTGAAGGGCGAATTTCTAATCAATATTGCCAGAAGTATCCACAGAGCCCCACTAATATTTGGTTAAATGTGTTTTAGCTTCTCTGAGTTTTTACAACCTTCTGGTGTCATTTCAATTGGATATGTGAACATTTATCAAATCAGAACTGGACATTTAAATTGGTTGATTTCCTGGTACAGACACCACATTTCTAACATTTTGAATATGATTAAATATTCCAGAATCCTCTTTAGTCCTTTCCAAAACCAGTTTTGATGATTGTTGTTTGGGATTGTTCTGTAAAAATGTTCAGTTCGAACAAAGCTGAAAGCTGTCGATTTGAGGAGAAACATTTAGACGCGTTCTCCTTCCTTCATGATTCCTACCAGTAATACTGGCAGTGAAACAATCCCACAGCATGATGCTGCCACCACCAGGCTTGATAGTTGATTTCTCAGGTTTAAAAGCTTCTTAGCCATTGGTAGTATAATTATATTATTTTATCACTTTTTTCTCTTTTAGCATACTCTCTGCCGCTGTTCCTTGTTTTCTTGCACTGTGTCCCTTCTCTTATTTCAATTATTGATTTATTTTTAGCCATATAAATAGAAGAAAATACATGTTGCACTCTTAACAGGGTAAAGGAAACCAATACATAAATATACATGCAACAATATGCATATAAACATAAAGTAAAAGTAACATAAAAATAACAGATTCATCTTGTCAATGTTATGTGATGTGTAACATGATCAGCAAGACATTTATCTTGAATTGACCCCAAACACATCAAAACTAGTCCTGGAAGGTTAACTACAAACATCCTGAATGAGCCTCACCTCAGTCCCATCGAAAACCTAAGAACTAATCTTAAAGAAGGACATGTGACGGGAACCCAATGAATTTTAATGAAATGCATGTGGCTAAATAATATTATCTTTGATGAAAACAAAGAGAATATTATTTAGGTGGGGCTTGATAGAATAAACACATTAGTGAGGAGGTTTGAATACATTTCAACTTATCTACACAATTTCCAATTTCTGTTTCCTGAAAATTACCTTACATGCTTTAGCATCCTTCCATTTTGGACGAAAAACAAGTCATATAAATTCACTTTATAAACAGCGGTGGGCATTAATATTGAAAAATTTCTTTTGATGAAAATGATGATTTATCGTAAATGAAAAACTAAAGAAAACTGATGGCATGTTCGGAAATGTTATTGATGTTATGTTTTGCTATTTTCTCCACTGTTTGTTCCAAGAGAGCATCAATGAATATAAGGGAGTTAATTTAAAAAAAAAGATTAAATGTGCACTCTACAGTTATAAATGAAACTTTTTAAGTAAGTGGTGTCCTGAAGAAGCCTGATGAAAATGGGAATATTTTTCAAGAATATTATAGTTACCCAAAAAAATGCGTAATAAATAGTTTTTATTTTAATCATAATGCTTATCGCTATCACAGTAGTGCCACAAAATATCTATATATATTCTATATAATTCACAATATCCGATATAACACCCACCACTATCTTTAAAGCTTCAAATTAACATCACATTAAGTCACAGTGAGCGTATGTAAACCTATGGCCAGGACTGTACTTTACATAGGAAGATAAACAGAACTGGATATTGATCTGGGGAGTTGGGGAGCGTATTGGGAAGGGGCTGCCTGGTCTTTACAGACAACACAGACTGCTGAATGGGACTGATACTGTCTCGATTTAGAGCCGGACATCAACACATGAGCTCCACTGGTACAAAGCTTAACATTCTCTGAATAATAAAAAGATACATGTAATAAAAATATAACCTCAGTGAGTAAAATTACACTTAATAATAATAAATATGGCAAGTAGATTTAATATGATGAGAGAAAGTAAAAGATATTAGAAAAAGAGTATCAAAGTGTCTGAAATCATGTTATGTTTGGATGGAATGTATAAAGAACTACAGATTAAAAGTTAAAGGAGGAAATGTGAACAGTTCACGCTATCAGCACCTCACAGTGACTTTAAGCTGTGCTGATTCTGCTCAAACACTTTCAAACCTAAACTCATCCGAAGAGACAAAATATAAACACTAATGATTATAAATTTCTTATTGTTGTGTACAGATGATTATTGGCTATGTGATGTTTTCTTATCTAACGGATACCGTATGCATGTGGTTCGATTATAACTGACCAGATTCATAACAAAGAAACCAGTTTCTCTAATAGTGCAGAAAATGTCAAACTGACCCGAATCAATGAAGTTCAAGTACACCTGCGCTTCTTTACACGCAGGCATGGGTGGCTATCTTCATCCAACACATGTATGCACTTCTGTACAACACAACCACACGATATGCACACAGGCCTGTCACCATAAAGGCCCAACCTGATTGCACTACGTTCGTCGTTTTGGCTTTGAGCAGATGTTAACACACATGTCTAAGCTTTGCACGTTACAGCACATATATTAATTTTCTTATCTCCTACTGGAACCTATTAACTTATCTTTGAGGCTGGAAGATTTCAGCTCACGCGCCAAGTAACGTTTCATAGCTGGCGCGTGCTTTGAGTCTTAAATCTATTGCTCAATCTCACACAGACACACTTTTTGGGCTGAGTAATAATATTTGACCTTTCTTATAAGTTATCATTTGAAACAGATATCCTCTTTATCCACAAAAATCAAAGAAATAAGCTAAAACTACACTAACAGTCTGTGTGCTGCTTTCAGCTGCACGGATATCACATTTAGTAATGTTTTACCTGGAATGATTTGGATTGGAAGGTGTGAATATTTAATTAAATATTAAAATAATTAAAGAAAAGGAAAAAAAAATATTGCAAAAATACAAGTGCAGCGATTAAGTTTAAATAAAAAGATTTGCAAAACACAGTGACTAAATATCAGAGAAGTGTTTTTTTTTTGTTTGTTTTTTTTAGCCTTCATGCAGATGTACCATTCTTGGAGTGGATATTACAACTGCTTAATGGATCAAAGTAGTTGTACTTAGCTACTGGCAAGGCAGCGTTTATTTGTAAGCAAATATCAAAAAAGGAAAAGGAAGAAGACTCATGCCCATCATCGGAGTTATTTTTATAAAATATAGAAGAGCACTGCTCTGCAGGCATGCACTGGGCAAAACAAAAAAACAAAAAAAGGAACGGAAGTCAAAAGACTTCAAAAACAATTTCAACTTCTCCCTCAAGTCTTTAAATTTCTATGATCTTTTTCATCCTCTTCATCTTGATCTCTTGTTTCATCTTTTCATATTTCTCCACCCTTTGAAGTTGCTTTCATTATGAAAGAAAATCAAAACGAGGAGGATTTCAGTGCCGTGTCCAGGCTGCCTCTTACTCGCGCTCCTTCAGGTGCTTGTAGGAAAGTGGTGTGACAGCAGCGATCTGGAAACAACACAAGACGACAGACTTTTACTTTGTGCTTTCAATCAGGAGCTGGAGGCGACAGGAGAAAATTGAACCATGTAGCAAGGCTTAAAACACCACAGAATCAGCAGTGAGTGGCTACAAAACAACGACGAAGAAAGCTACAGTGATTACAGCATCGCCACCACCGACAGCTGACGCGCATTAGTAAAGAAAATCATCCCATTTTCCCCTCATGTCAGCTGATCTATTGAAGCCCAGCAGGCAGATCACGACACAGAGTTAGTGCTGCCGTTGAGGTTTACCTGGAAGCTTGTAGGAGGCCACCCTCTGCCAGCTACAGGGAGAATAAAAACCAGGTTAAAAGTCAAACATTCTTACAGGAAGCTGTGTGCTACTGCTGGGCAGCCAGGGACACTGGTGAACAGTGGCGTTGAAGTGGGACCAGTCTCCTTAGCATTATGTTCAGGGGACAGACAGGTATCTAAAGGTACAATGTCCTGGTAGGTTATTTACTGAATTTGTTTTTTGCATTTTGTCTTTTTAACATCTACAATCTTCTTTGTAAATTACTGTGATTTTATGTAATAGACCAACTCAGATTAGCTGCTGAACTGTGATGAGGTTGGAAAAATCACACATTGTTTTGGACATTAGATATAACTGAGAAACGTTTCACGATATAAGGGTTTCACATCATCAGTCGATATCAATGATTATTGATTAGTTTTTGTTTTAAATATCTCCAACACTGCCAAACAGGTGACGTAATCTATTCAATGTTTTATCCACTTTCCTCTCTAGCTGTTGCACTCATTTTCTCCCTTCACTCCACGCTGTTGTTTTAACATTTTTACACAGTTAGGAAACACGGAGGCGAAACCTTGAACAGCTGTGGCGCAAGTTACTCAACCGGTTGTTGCTAGGTAACCAAAGAGTGAGTGAGTTGCTAGGTAACCAAAGAGAGAGAGTGAGTTGATGCCACCAACCTTGCTCAGTTGGCTGTGAGAAGCTTTCCTATGCCTACATCCCCCAGAATGCTTTGTGGCTCTGGGTCGGAACTTAGTGAAATTTTTGAACATTATATCAAATGTATTATCTACTAATATTGATTACGTGTCTATCACATCTATCTAAGTTTGGGATGCCGTCTCATAACATGAGCATCTCTCAACATACTCCACAGCTTTATTCCTGCCCTGCCTGGTGTTCATCAATGTCCTCTAACAAACCTCTGAAGACGTCACAGAACAGCTGAATCCTAACGGTAATTGGCTGAAGTAGATTTCACTTAGAGGTACCAGAGTAAAGGGGGGCAAATATATTAGCTTAATACAAGTTTCAGATTTTTATTGGTATAATTTTAAAAAAAGGGTTTCCTTCTATTGTGTAATCATGTTTATCTTTGTGTTACATACAATCTTTAAATACTTTAAAGTTTGTGACTGTAAAAAGACAAGATGTAAAAAACTTCAGCTGGTATAAATCCTTTAGCAGGGCCATAAAAACACATTGAGGGACGAAGGAGTTTTCAGAAGTTTTATCCATGTTTGTTTCTTTGTCATTTGGATGTCTGCAGCCCATAATTCAGCAACATTTAGACTAAGTTTGAATCAGAGTAACTCCATGCACCAAACCCAAGGACAACAAGCACAAATGCATGCATTATTTACCAAACAAATAAGCAGACGGTGAATAACAGAGATGACCTAACCCAAAGAAACAAAAGGCAACATTGCAAGTGGTACAAGAATGTTGGAAAGTGGAGCGGTGCAGTGACCAGCCCTGTGGTTTGACACCATGAGATAGGAAGGAAAAAGAAGGACACCTCGAACTCCAACTCAGGAAAACAACTGACTGGAAGAAAGTAAATAAAGATGGAGACATCAGAAGCACAAGCAAATGGAAATTTAAGCTTTGCATCAAAAGGAAGGCTGAAAGGAGCATGTGTCTGTGCAAAAATGTGAACCCAAGTTTGCAATCATAGATGAAATGCATGAATTATTTAACCATATCATACAAAAGTTTTGGTCCAGAATGACAGAAATGTAATAAGTGCCTCTCTTCAGCCAGCCTAATCCAGCTTAGACAACACAGACAAGAAGAAAAACACTTGTTCATTATTAAATATGATTTATAGGCCATTGGGGTTTTGATTACCTTATTAGAACTTAGAGGGGTTTAAAATCAAGCGTGAGTCCCTGATTAAGTTGAATGACCTAAAAGTGGGCTGGTACCTGTTTAAATGACAGTATTGGATTCATCTGAAAAGGTTCTGGTGAGCAGGGGCCTGGCTGGAGACTGGGGAGACTGGGGGTCCCCCGCACTCGACTTTTTCTAGAAGGGTGAGGCAGAACACACCGTTGACTTCACTACTCCGCCAAGCACAAACATGCTTCTCTTTCTCCGTATTCTCCTTCCTCCAGCACACTTACACACATACACACAAACATATACATTCACAAGAGACTAAAAGTAGACAAATGGGCAATAAAAAGTTAGTCCATGTGTCTTTCTAGACAACTCTTGGCAAAAAATAAAAACCTTCAGTTAAACAATTTTTTTTATAGTGTATTTGTTCATATACTTGGATATTTCTCAAAACAAGATTTATGAGACTGAACACAGAAAAAGCTGTGGGCTGTGGGTTGAGGATCCAGGATGAGGTTGTGGACTCGTGCCTCATGCAGTTGCGTTTGGGTGCTTTGAGGTGCTGCAGTCACCCGACGGGACATGCAGAGGCAGCAGGCATTGGAGCAGCAAGGCAGCTGGGAGGAGACACTGAATAATAAAACTGGACAGACGAGGATGAAAGACTGACTGCACGCTCAGCACAGACTCCCTGTCCTACTCCACACTGCAGGAAGAGCTGGCAGCACACCACTCCTCCCAATTTAATAAATTATAACTAGATTAAGCCAGTTGAGTCAATGTTTAAAACAGAGGCTTCCAAGCATTGACTCCATAATTAAACTGTCCAACAGAGTGGGACCAGGATCAAAATCTATAGGGCGCCAGCTTGAATAAATTTATGTAAGGAAGGAGACAGTGGGAGAGGGAGGACACAGTGAGAAGGAAACAAGCAAGTTTCCAAGCAAACAGAAAATCCTCAGAACGAGAATAAAGTTTAACAGAGAGAAAACAGGAGACCTCAGTCGCTCCATGAGAAGCTGTGAGTGCTAGCTGTCTGAGACAGCATGAAGATAGTAGAAGTCCCCGAGGACGGAAGGCGATGCTTCATCTTTAGGGAGGAAAGTACAGAGAGGAAGAGAAGGAAAAATAGGAAGGTGACAGGTAAGAACGTGTGACAGCACAGAGAAGTCATATTGGAAAGTAAAAAGAAGTCAATAGGAGAACCAAGAACTTGAAAACTAGACTGGAAGGAAATCAGTTAATCATAAATGTGACAGAACTACAAATCAAGCAAATCTTACATTTTCAATGATGGTTTACAAGAGTAAAAATGATAAAATACCCCAAAGACACCAGCAAATGTAGCCTGTTATTCCAGTGCAAACATAAGGCTGATGGGATGGAAACTGGAAAGATTTGTGGTCAGTTCAATCAATTAGTATGAGTGACTCTTCTCTGCATTTTGAAGGTCACAAAATTTTGATAATGCTTTACCTCCTACAGAATTTCCAACAAATTCAAAATTACACAATTTTCCAGACTCAAATGTAGGAAGTCACTATTTTTTCAACAAACACAGTTATTACTGTCAATAATTTCACAGAACACCACTTTGAAAAAAAAAAAAAAAACACACACACTAACCCCTTAAGTTCATGGGTACATTCTGCACATATTTCAAAGATAAATTATGCAATCTAAAAATATATTAATCTAGAGATACAAACAGTTTTTCATCCTTGATTTTGTTATATTGAAAAATCGAGAAATGGAAAACTATCAGAGATTTCAAGTCTGAAGTCTGATCTTAATAAATGTGCAAAAAGTCTAAAAAAATTTGAGCCTAATGAACTCATGTATAAACACAGCGCTAAACGTTGAAATAGATTAATTGAATGTGTGCAGCAGGTGGTTATAAAACATCAGTAGATGTCAGCTACCAAAATATTACATCAGCAGAGGAATAGCTCTCTTGGTTTTCCATCTTAAGTTTTAAAACTGCAGGTAAGTTCTGTATTGTGTTACGCATAGACTTTAGAGATCGCTAGTCATGACAGCTACCTGAAACTTAGCATTAGCTGTAAATGTAAGCCATAAATCTAGTCAACCATCCTTTAAAAGGTATTCCAAACGACTCAACTTGAAAATTTACCAACATAGCCCCGAGGAAGCAAATTCATTTGCTAAAGTGAGCGTTGAAAGTACACAGAAAATAAAAGTCTGTGTGTGTGTACGTGCAGTTCAGCGTTACCTGTCGAGCGTGGGGTCCACGGGGCTTGCGGAGCACCACAAGCAGGATCTCTGGCAGTAGACTGAGAATGATGAGCAAGATGATGACGAGCCACGCTGACACAGAGCTCAGCATGTTGGCGAACACAAAGTACAAACGCTGGTGCTTCAGGAAAGGCCTGCTGGAGAATACGCACTTCTGGTCACATTATCCGTTTCTGAAAGCTGACAAAAGGTCGGCTGCAACAAACTTTTGTGTGAATTTTCTGACCATATGATTCCTCCCCAGAAGAAGCTGAAAAACACATAAAAAGCCAGGGAGCCCCATATTACAAAGTGGTTGATCCATGTCCAATGCCGTGTGTCCAGAGCCAGCTGTAAAAAATAAGAGAAGATCATTAAAAACTACACAAAAAACATGTTTAAAATCCTAATTTTACTGGACTTTTAGTCTCCTGTTTGTGCTAAAGCTTAGAACAGGGAAGACATTTACCTTTAGCGTTACAGTGAAGACGAGGACAGTGAACACAATCGTTCCATATGACCAGTTTCCAAAAACCTGGATACAAAAAAGACAAACAGGACGTGGTGAGGAGACGGAGACCAATCGATCATTTTGTCTCATTTCTGTTCAGTAGCTGAGTGAAATCAAACCTGGCCGTTGTCCTGCAGAGCTGGGTTACTGAACAAAAACCGAACACCAAAGAAGAAGACTAATCCGTGGAAGATTCCAAGCGCAGTCCAATAAAGGAATAGCTTCCACCGCAACATTGCATTCTTAGCAATGTCTCTGAAATGAATTGAAAGGTAGAAAAAAAAATCATACAGTAACTTTATAGAAATTTACAACAGTGAGTCAGGGTATGTTGTTTAGAGTTAATTAAATAGCTTTTAAATACTTTTAAATATATCTTTCTAATTGCTTTTTATTAAAAGCGCTATAAAAGTGGAGCTGATGGGCCAAAACCGAACTTTTATTTTACAGAGGCTAAACGTAAAGTTCTAGCCAAAGGTTTACAAGCATTCATCTGCATGAATATCAATTTTTTTTTTTTTTTTGATCAAGGTCTTTTTATTATTTTTTACATAAACCACAAAAAAGCTGACGAAGACACACACAACAGAAATCCCTCCCAGCCCTCCCCTCCTATACCGGATCTACTACCCCAACATGAATCCGCCTTGTATTATGAATATCAAATTTGAATGTTGAATTTGATTGTTTGTTTTTTTTTCAGTATGAAATGAATACATTTAAAACAAAAAGAACTGGGTGGACAAGTTTGAATCTTTGGTGTATTTTCTCACATCCACTGTCAAAATTATACATAAAGGCTGATGCACTCCTACATCATCTGAAATGTCCTATGGCAACCATATAACTTCTGCAGTCATCATCATCATAGTTGTGGTTAGATATTTAACTACTCTTACTGGGAGAACTGGGAGAGTTAATTTAAATTGGTTGGTTTCCTGGCATGGAAAACACTTTTAAATGTGAACCAAACTTCAATAAAGTTCACTTCATGGTTACGAGAAATACATTCATTTATGCAAAGATAAATACACTTATTAACGATTTATTAAATCGTTAATAAACCCAGTAATTAGGCATACTTATGTCAGTATAATGGATATGGGAAAATTGTTAAAGGTTGATTGTTTAATTTTACAGTCTATTCGCAAAATACATCAGTAACTGATAGTTCAAAACCCCAAATCACTTTGAAAATAATGAGCACATAAAAACCTCTAACAAGACCTGCACTTTTCAAAAGGCGCAATACCACTAAGTTACCTGTAGAGGGTGGAGTGTTCCAAAAGAACCTCAATGCAAATGTGCTGCTCCAAAAGGCTGTAAGCCAGGATGGGCATAGAGGTGAAGCAGATGTTGTACATCGTCAGATAGGCTGCATCGTACAGGGGCTGGGGAGGACGGAGCAGGAGGAAGGGTAGGAGGGGCAGGACGGAGGGAGGAGGAGAAGGGGTGGGGTGACTGGGGATTAATATGAAGGAGTAGAAAAAAACTCAAAAACACCTATATGTCTTAAAAGGAAGCCATCTGAGGAAGCATAAATATTACTTTCAGGAACTTAGATCTGTTTGTGGGTCAAAAGAAAGAATAGCAGAGGCATGAAAAAGTGTTTGAAGCTTTACAGACTTTCATTTTTGCATTTTCAGCACTTGGAATCAGTGATATCTCAGTAAATATATGTGATTATGTTGTTTGGAAGGGAAAAAAATCTAAACCAACGTTTCCAACTACATGAAAACATAATTTGAGAAAAAAAAAATCAACCACACATTAATAGTAAAGCATAGTGGTGGCAGTGTGATGGTCTTGGTATGATTTGCTTCTGCAGGGCCTGAAAGACTTCCCTCAATTGATATACGTTATTGGAAAACATCCATCATGTTGCCTTAAGATCAAGCACACTTGGGTTTTGGTCTAAATGATCTAAAACTCACCAACAAGACATGGTCGAAAATGCTCCACTGTTAGTTTGGACAGTTTTTTTTTCCCCTCAATTAAAAATGATTTAAAAATTGCAGCTTTAGATTTCTCTGTTTTTTTTCTTTTATATTAAAATCTGGTTATCAGAGTGACAAAAAGAAATAAAAACAGAATAAGTCTGTAAGAGTGCAAATATTTTTTCACACCACTGCAGGTTCCCTGTGGTATATCCATAACAAAATTCTTGTTATACCTTTATAATAGTTTGATTGCACAAACATCACCAGGGTTGAGATTATTTCAACAGAGGTCAAAGGTCACAGGACCAGAGGGGTTGGGATAATTTAAGGGAAATGGGCTCAGTCATCTTTAGTGATCACAACATTTTCAAACCTCATTGTCGCTAAGGAAAAACTCACTTGCTGGGAATAGCCACAGAAGAACTGGTACAAAAACTGAGGTAAGATGAAGCAAAGATTCTGTAGAAAAAAATAAGAAAAAGTTGTTCAAAGTTATGAGTAGTTTAATTTTAACTCAAAAGTTTGTTGTTTTGTTATTTCTGGAAAACGTCTCGCAAACAGTAGCTGATCAATGTAAGTTTTGAATATGAATGCAGCAAGGCATTGGAACATTAAAAAGGCAAAATCAGTTTTGGTTACCTTGTAAAAGAAGTACTGCACCAGGTGTGCAATGCGAACGTAGTAAAGATGTCCATGAGCCAACAAAAGTTTCTTGAGGTGCTTGAGTTTGGGGATAGCATAATCACTGTTCTTTACTGCCTGCCGACCCTCTTTACCCTTAATACCTGGAACACCAGGGCCAAACAAAAACGAAAATATACCGAGGGTCAAAACATAACCTGTACCAAATGATAGCAGTTCCCCACATTTACACTGATTTCTTACCAATGCCAACATGAGCTTCCAAGATCATGCTAACGTCATTTGCTCCATCACCAATGGAAAGAGTAATTGGGTTGCCTTTGGAGTTCTTCACCAGTTTAACAATCTACAGATGGGAGTAAAACAGAGAGCTGTATGTTGCTAAGCGTTTGCTGTTAAAGTGATAAATCCAGTTCACTGAAATAACCGGATCTGACCTGGGCTTTCTGCAGAGGGGCCATGCGGCAGCAGAGAACAGACGTGCAGTTCTGACAGATCTGCAGAAACAGGTTCTTGTATCTTCTGGAGTTTGGTTCAGAGGAGGAGCTGAGAACCATCGACAAAGAAGCTCCATCGATGATGAAACCGTAATCATGTCCGGCTACAGACCAACTCCTGCAGCAAACAGCAGGAAAATAAGGAATGAGTTACAACTTCTGATACAAAAACCTTTTAATAGCATTACACAAGCCAACTTCTTCACATTTTGTTGCTCCACAAACATAATATTCAAAGGGTTGCTAGTTTTTTCCTGTTCAGCATTGATGAGAAGATGTATCAAAGTGAGAATTTATGGCAAAATTTGATTTTCACAAGCACTTTCCATCCAATCTGAGCTTGAGCTGTTTTGCAAATAAAAATGGGGAAAATTGTTAGTCTCTAGATGTGCGCAGCTGTCTTAAAACATGTATAGCTGTAACTGTATTAGTGACTCAGGGTATAATTTCACTTTTGAGATGTTTATTTGCAGAACATTTAAGAACTACGAATCATTTTCCTTCCACTTTGCAGATTTGTGTTGGTCTATCACACAAAACCTCCATAAAACACTGAATTTTGTGGTTGTAATGAGACAAAATGTGAAAACGTTTAAGGTCGTTCAGTGTTTCTTGCAAGGCACAGAATAGGGGTTATTATTGTATAATGGTAAGATACCAACCTGGTAATTCCTAATTTCACAGGTGGGGCATCTTGAACAGCTTTCTTATGGTACTCAAGTAACAGATCATGCAGCCTCTCCTCCCGACTCCTCCCTCCATCCTCAAGAGTGCGCAGCGTCAGCTCCAGCAGTTCCGTGTTTTTCTTAAACAGTCCACAAGCGTAGCAGGTGGACTTGGCCGTCTCCATCTTATCCCCTGTCAGAACCCAAACCTTCATGCCTGCTCCCTGCAGAGCCTCCATGGTCTGTGCCGCCTCGTCCTGAAGCCTGTTGGGTAGAAAGAGACGCATTCGAGGAGAATGAGAACACTTTGCTAAGTAAAACACAAAAAAGGAAGAAAATTTATGTTAATTGTGCCCAACAAGTTGAGCTAAATTGATTAATCACAATATTTTTGGAAGTTTTGTTTTACTAACAATGAAAATATTTAACATATAAAACCAACAATTTGTTTTAGCATTTTGAAATCTTAAGATTGTGAAGCAGTACATAACCACATGGTGGCAGTGTAAGATGGGGCACAAGCTACAGAAAATTTAACAGAAGGAACTCCTAACTGTAAGACAAAAGAAAGGCACTTAGGAAAGCTTTAGATTTTAAATGAGGTCATTTGTAACTTGTAAAACCTTTTAAAGTAAAATCTGATCTTTTGCATTTTAAAACAGAGTTTGACTACAGTATGTGGAGTTAGCACCCACTGATCTTCCACAGCTGTAGCTCCTATTAAAATCATATCAGTCTCCACTCGGTTGTAAACAGCCATTAGCTTCTCCTCTCTGTCCTGGAGAGCCAGTCTAGCTTCTCTCAAGTCTGCGTCTGCCCTGGCGTACTCCTGTGCGCTGAGATGTTTGTAAGCTACACACAATGTGCGATAGCCCTCCTGGACAGAGAGAGAAAAAAATGTTACCACAGAAAACCTTGAGACTGTTTGGTGAAGAAGCTACAACAGTTTGTTTTTCACTCACGGTTGCGTTGCGTTCCACATGCATGCGTATCCTCTCCACCTCCTCCTGTCTGACTTGAGGGAAAATAGAAGAATCTGCCCCCTTGCAGAAAAGCAATATGTCACCTGGACACAAACATAAACAATTAGACAAGGTGAATGTTGAAAATCGACAGTAAATCAAATAAAAATGCAGTAAGTTAAAGTCTTCAGCTCACCTGTTTTGGATCTGACCATTACACTCATCCGCCTTCTCACAGGGTCAAAGTTTAACACATGAAGTAGTTCATACCTTCAAGTAACACAAAATTGAAATTAAGTTTAAAAAAGAATACACAAAAATCAATTATGACAATCCAAATGTTACTGACTTACGTTTCAACATCTTTATTCCTGTTAAGAATTTTCATGTTTTTACTTTCAAGGCCCAGAAACGTGAAGCCGTACCTGCAGATGGAGACAAATGACTGAACATGCGACATTTCTTAGTCATGCATTTGTGTGATTTGTGCTTTACTTTGGGCTAAATTTGATGACCAAGTCCTAAAACTACTGAACACTCAAAATTCAGTATGTTAGAAAATATAAATATTACACAACATCATTCAAGAGTTTCTCAATGCAGACATATTATTGTCCTAGTGAATCGTGTGTGAGAGACTGCTGACTTGACAGTAAATAGTCACAAAACCTCATTATTTAAGAAGCTGACTGTTCAGATTCAGCATATTAAAGCAAAATTAGGGGGAAGGAAAACATGTTGTAACAGCAACAAAGCTCTCATCTTTTTTTACCTCATGGCTCCTTTAACCAGAGCAATCTCATCGGGCGAGGAAGCTATGAAGCCCATTTCCTTCTGTGGCGGGTCCAGAAACCCGTGATCGAGCCCTAAGCCATCGACTTGGTCAATCTGGTCAATCTGGTCAAACTGGTCATTCTGGTCTTGCCTCTGCTTTGTAGACTCTTTCACCTGAACTGTGTGGCACAGACAGAGGGCACGAAGGAAAAGCTCCTCCCTCTCCTAACAACAAAACAAAAACACAACTCATTAAAGGAAACTAAAATCAAACAAGTTAGCTCATTTCAACATGACTGAATTTACTTTTTATCAAAATAAGTTCTACAAAAATTAACAGGTGCTTCTTTCCAGAGCAAACATTTTTCCCACTTCATGTTAACTGCATATGTCGACATGTCACAGGCCACACATGGGTGACCTTATGAAGGGTCTTTCTGACCAATGAGCTATGTAATGGCCATATGCTAATGCCTGCATGACTTCTTGTACCAGATGGTGGGGCAACACAACACTCACCCTGCCAGCTTTCTGCTGGATTTTGTTTACAGGTCCATCTGTGACGCAAAACCCGTCCAACTCTGAGCTCCCGTCCCCATGCTTGTACTGGAAGCCGTCGATGCAGCACTCTATGAACTCCATGTTGTTCTGAGTGAGGGTGCCGGTCTTGTCTGTGAAGATGTACTCCACCTGCAGTAAACATCATGGAGAAAGCACAAAATGTAAAACAATAAAAAATTATATTAGAAAGAGAATTGCACAGCTTGTGTCAAATTGGTAAGGTGCAAATTCTTGTATTTATTTTAAATGCTAAGTGTAGCTGCTACAAAAAAAATGCACTTTTTGTGATGATCAGATGTATAAAAAGAAAATTAATTAACTGTGTTGCAAATCTACTGCTTATGCATCTTTTATTTTTCTTTTTTTTCTGTAGCAGGAGTCACTCATAATCCAAGTTAGATTTTTTTTCAAGTATGCAAATTTTCTGGAATCTCTGCAACAAAAGTTGAGAAAACCCAAATGTTTTTATTTTCACATTTTATACTAACATTTCAATATTCTTTTCGGGATGCAATAAATCCCATATGTCTAAGAATTCGATATGCTGCACAATACAGTTTAATAATTCAGAGGAGAAATTGCTTATTTGTTGACAAACTACTCCATCCAAAGTATTACATATTAGTAATTACAAATATAACCACAAGTTAGATAAAATGGGTAAAAATTTAAAAGAATTAAAAATAATGAGACTGAAGCTGTGTAGTGCATAGAGTAAACCAGTACCATACTTGCTCTACCTATTGCTGCACACTGCCAGTCTGCTGGCTGAAAGAGGAAACTTGCATTTATTTTTTTTTCTGCTTACATAAATTGAAACCGGTAAAGAAATGAAGCATAATCCATCTCTCCAGTTACAGTAACATTGTTGTAATATTATATTTGGCAAGCTCCTAGCAGCAGGCTCCAACAGAGGAGGTAGAGCCTCCAACATCAGCTTGTTTTACTCCTCGTGTTACTTTATTAAAAGCAGAGTAGCCAAAAGTAAAATTCTTTACACAACACGGATAGTAACAAACGTCTACCACATGTTTATTCTTTCTTTTTACTTAGAAATGTATGTTTGGATAACAAAATTAGAAACATAAAAAAGAAAAACGGTCAATCAAAAGTGTTATTTGAATGCGTCTTGCGGCCTGACCTGTCCCAACTCCTCATTGAGGTCTGATGTGTTGACCAGCGCCCCCTCTTGGATTTCAGGGTCGAAGAAATCTTTGTCCCATGTAATGAAAAAGGACCCCAAGAACTTTTGCATCTCAACCGTGACGTACATGGACACCGGAATGATGAAGTTGAAGAGCACCATGAAGGACAGGAAGTCTGTGAACATTTTTAGGTACTGTTGATAAAAAAAAGAAAGTTAAAATGAGACGCAGGTTCCCAATAACGTTAAAACTAACAACTTTTCTGCAGTTGAAACTTTCGCATGTAAAAGATAAAAGATAATAAAAGATAGTGCATTTAATTGTGATATAAAATATAAACAAACATGCTGTCAGAACTAGAGGTGAGTAGTAGTTTTAATCCAGAATGTTTTTATATGTTTCTGTTTTAAAAAATATTAATCATAAATGTTTAATTCTTTACTAATCAACAAAAATTGTATTTTAATTGAAGCACTTTTTTTATATACACTTTACAAATGCGAATAATCACCACTATTTTTTATACACAACTACAATATTTCTACTTTAAAAGACTGATTTGCAACACTGCAAACAAAAATTTACAAACTATGGCATTATTTTATTATAAGGAAACAAGAACAAGTTATAAAAAACTAAACTCTGCCCCATTTTCAAGATAATGCCACCATGTTGGGTAACTTGTCTTATGGAGCTGACTTTTATAAACTGTGGGTCAATACCAATGACAAAAAATAAACTAAAATCAGCACCATTCAGTACACTAGTACAATGTCAGAGAAAGTACAGTAACTGCACTTGATTTTTTTTATGAAGTTGACTTTGTGAAATTTTGATTGAACTGTGCTCTGTGTTGAGAACATTTTGTTTTTCAGCTGAAATCAGCTCCCCCACACAAAGGTTTGTACAGCAAATAAGGAACAAGTTTCACAGTTAACTAAAGAACAAACACAAGGAGAAAGGAGCATGTAGTGATGTCGGTCAGCAGTGGCCAATTCACATGTTTTCTTTGCGTCACAGTGTGTAAAACATCACACATGGAGCAGTGGCCTAAAGGCTGGAGCAATCACCAGTAAATATTTAACGTCACGGAGCTCAACAACAATGCATTAGGATTTAATGTTTCAAATTTGCATTTAGAAGCTGAAGTGAAACCAAAGCACCTGGTCAGCTTTCAGTCTCAAAAAGGACATCCGCAGCCTGGTGAGTTTTATTCAACCAAAAGGTTATTAAGAGTGAATAAATAAAAAGTTGAAGACTTTCCAGAAGGTTGCGTTTAGGTGACAATTATCTTAAGAAATATAAAGTTTCAGTTCAACATTTAATTTAATTATTTAGCAAACAACTTGCCTTGCAAAATTACTCAACTGTTTTGTGCTTTTTTTTTTTTTTTTCTCATTAGTGGCACAAACTGCAACATAGTTTACTTGGATTTCATGTGATAGACACACACATCGTTTTCAAACTGTGCTTCCATTCTAGGCAATAATAATTTCCGTAAATGCAACTGAGTCATAATGACTTTTAAACCAAGTTGAAAAATAAATGCCAACGTGTTTTTGTTTCACATCATTTTTTTCTCTTTCAAAAGAAGCTGAAAGCTAATTTCCTCATATGATAGTGTACAAAAAAACTTTGAAAACATAACTGCATGTTACCCGGTTATAAAGTAACTGTAGTTATTGACAGGGCAGATCTAAACAAATCCATTTTTCAGTTAGAGCTTAAAACATAAACTGCTATCTAAATCATGTTTGGTTGACGTTTTGTTGTAGGGACAGCAATGCACCAGTTTTAAAATCATGCAGACATTTTATCAATGTTTTTTCAAAAACAAGTTAACAGCACCTGATTAGTTTCCTTCTCCTTCTGCGTTTTCTCGTTGTACCACGTCTCATCGTGTTTGCTCTGCCACACATACTTCAGTGTGGTGCACACAAGCGCTTTGCTCACCAGGATGAAAAGGTAAACCAGGAGGAAGGCGTTGATGGACCTGAAATAACAGTATTGGTTACAACAAGCAGTGGGCCAGACCTGTTTAATCTCATCTGCGGTTCTAGCTACAGACATACTTCTCCACAGCGGACCGTTTTTGCGATTTTCCCTGGTAGTTGAGAGCCATTTTTGTCTCCATTCCAGTGTAAACTGCGACACCTTGAGAAAACCCCCAGAAAAAACAGAAAAAAAGGATCAGCTTTCAGCATAAAAGCCCACTGAGTGACACTGCTTTCATTTGACTCACCACATATCTTCTGAGTGTTCTTCAAATTTGCTCCTTTCAGCAGCAGGTTTTCTGGGCCTAAAGATCTGCACAATCACATCAGTGGGTTAAACACTTGTGCTGCGATTCAGGAGCTGTGCAATCCACACACTCCTCTATTCTGTAAATGGGAACCTGGCAGGGCATCTGGCATCCGTTCTAAAATACGCAGTGACAGCGGGGCTGCAGTCCAGGTTTACGCCCGTCCCAGTGCTCTTCAGAAGGACAGTGGAATTTGTTTGTGGCCATTACAAAGTAGTCAATGAGAAATGCCAGTGGGAGTGCTTTGGAAGCAGTGGCTAAACCCCTGCCAGCCTGTTTTAATGTTAATGCTTGTTTGCAATGAAGGATCAATAGAGAAGTGATTTGTTAGAGATGCAAAGGGAAACAAATGGGTGCTTAAGGAACCATGTTTTGATTTTGCTCCCGTTTAAAGTGGATTGAGATTGCTGTGCATGAGAGCTCTCACCTCACATCAGGCTCCTGACTGTTTCTGTAAATGTGCATACGGCCGACAAATCTGGAACAGAACAACATCCACTTAGTATATACAATGGAAAACAGATATTTAAATACACTGCATAGAAAGACTGATGACCTTCTTCTCTCATGACATTAAATCGAACTAAATCTTTGCCAATTATCAGCGCAGTGAGAGAACATTTTCATGTATTTATTAAAATTTGGAAGTTTATGTACACTAAGTCCATCATGTCTATGAACAATTTGGGAAAACCCTACTGATGATGTCATGGACTGAGACGCCACCCACAGAGCAAGAAGTCATAACTCTAAAAGCAATCTAGAAAGGTTAGCATTTGCAAAGGGACTCGAACAAGAAACTCAATTTGTGTTGGAGCAAAGCAGCATAAAACATGGAGCTTTTTCTATGCTGCTTTTTTTTTTTTACTTTGCCAGTCAATCATGACTGGCAGAGTAAGAACTGCCAGCCATGATTGAGTAAGGTTTCTCAGCATAAAATATGATTTAGTTTCACCAGTTCTACCAGGAGAAACGGGTCAAAATACAAATAAATTACTGTGAGACGCTTGAGGAAGGAAATCCTAAATGCTTGACCAAAGTCATATAGCTTAGAGCAATCGTTTCAAACAAATCTCTAAAAAGTTTTGTCAAAATTTGTGGTATTTAGTAAATAAAAATAGTGTTGAGCTTGAATTATTGTCAGTGACAAGAAAAAGTTATATTTCTTTCCGTAAAGAGCATAAAAATATCCGATTTCAGCTGTCGCTGTATCATCTTCATGTTATTGCTAGGCATCAGGCTAGCATTTTCAAAAGACATCATAATCATGTAGTGTAAATCTGCTGAGACCACCTGGTGACTGACTTACTTATAAAGGTCAGGCTGAGGCTGTTCACACTCGATGGTGGCACTGAGATACTGCAGATCACTCTCTAGGTCTGCCACTGTGTAGTGTGTCTAGAAGATGGCACAAACAAGCAGAGTAAGAACTGAAAGCCAGGACTCAGTAAGGTCAAACGGCCTTTTTAGCTTCCTGTTCTCTTTCTCACTCAGCTAGAGGAAGAGTGGGTGTTTAAAAAAGGTATTAAAATGCTGTGACAAATGAATATGAAGATAATAATGCAACAGATGAGAGAAGCATGTGATGACTGACTCTAAGATCTTCTGATGATATTAATAGGGATTAGGACAGTAATTGGAGATGAGTGGCAGTGCATCTCACTTTATGGTTGGACTCTCCGTCCAGACTTGCTGTGGTAACAAAACATGTGCCATCATCTCGGCTGGACTGCAGCAGGATTAGATCACAGGGAAAGGTCTCATCTTCTTCTACTTCCAAAATGTCTCCAACCTGAAGGGTTTACAATAAGTAAAATAGCACAATGAAGTAGAATAACAGACAACATACACAACAATGTAAATTAAACAGCAGATTCAATGGGAAATGCAATAGGAATCGTAAGTGTTGGACAGAATCATGGATTTCACAGGGATTTAAACAGTAAATATCAGTGACTTTGCACTTCCTGTGCTTAATATTCAGAGGCGTGTCAGTGTGAATGCTTGCAGGCAGACACGTGCTTCATGGCTGTCGGAAACATCACTACAAAGAATAGCAGAACATCTAAAGCAAATCATTTCCTGGAAGTTTAATTTTAGCTTAGCTTGCATACTGAAAAAAAACAGCAGTTTGACAGCTTGAAACTTTGGTATACCTGCATGTAAAGCCCAACGTATAAACAACACCAGTTTATCTTGAGTTTCTCAGCCTCCGAATGCTGGAATGATTTTATAGGTTGCTTAACAAACAGAGCAAACCCAACTCTTAATATTGACATTAAATCAGAGTGAACAGCAACAGAAGACACATATTGGCATTGATTATCACCAGCCCTCTCACTCTAACAACTTCTCAGTGCAAAAACATTGTTATTTTTATTCCTGCTGATCCAAGTTAGGATGTGTGTGCAAAAAGTTACCTTGATTTTAGCACTCATCTTCCGTATCCTCCGGCCATCCTCTAGTACGGACACCCGGTACTCATTCACCTCCCGGTCAGCCTTGTGCCGCAGCCAGTCCTCATATCCCTGTGGCAATGTGTCAAAAAAATCTAAATTGGTTTATCTGCTGAGCAAACAGAAAAATGATAAACTTTCACTGACCCATTAATACCCACGAGACACTAAGAGCTCTGAGATCAATAGAAAGTCACAGAATGCGGAAAAAGTGGGGCATGAACACAATTACGACCTCTGAACATGACAAAAGAACAATTCCTGTAAGGTGACTGGTTGATGTTAATTGCCCAGAAGAACTACTAAACAGCAGACCATGAAGATATACTAAGCCAGGAACAAAATAATGCACATTCTGCAGTCAAGAAAGAAATAAAATCTGGTTTATTCTTAAAATACAGCGATGAAAGTACAAGAGGTGCTGAGGGTAGAAAGAAAGAGTTCAATCCATGCCAACATTGATCTTGAGCCAAAATGTGAGATTACAGGGAAAGGTGATGGGAGGAGAAAGTCTGGTTGATTAACATAGAGGAATAACGCCAGGGAGAGGATGAAGAGAGGCAGCAGAAATCACTTCAGTCACAGTAATAAAGTTGGGCACACCTCCTTGGAATCTCTCATCAAAACCTGGCTGGAAGTGCTCCGCTAATGTGAGTGGTTCCCTTTTATTTTTGCAGGGAAGTCCACCCACTATTGTCCATTTCAAAGTCCCAGCAGGGGAGCAACTAAAAACAATACACCTGACACTGGGATGTTGCAGCAACAGAGAGGAAGAAGCGGACACTCCCCCTGATCGTTTGTATCTCTGTAATAGACTGGCTCGCTCATTCGCTCTACATTTACTCACACTTCCCAGGAGCCCGTTTCATCTTCACCCCAATCAGAACTCACCAGCAAAGCACATTAATACAGAACCCAAGAGAGCATTAGTCGAGTACTTTATACAAAAAACAACGTGGGAGTAGTAAAGGCAACAGAACTTAATGTGTTATATGGAGAGTGGGGGGCATAATGCAGTAGAAGACAATGAGAAAATGAGGACATTGCAATGGAGAGCTAATGACATTTCTGTTATCAGCACTGATCTGCCTCATTAGGCAGGATTTTACCTGTTTGATAGCAGTTACTGTGATGACAAAAAATAAAGGTAGGCCACTGGTGACTGGGCTGGTGGGGGTGTCCACTATCACCTGCAGGGAAAGAAAAAAAAAAAAAACAGTGTGCATTAAAGCATTAATTATAAATTCCCTCTGCGGCGTGTTTTTTCAATGGCAAGAACATTACGTGGTGATAGTTGAAAGGTTTGGGTTAACCCTTAATCCAGGGTGTAATCCATTTCTCTAAGATACTTACACCACACCGCATATTTGGCCATAAGGAGAAACATGAGGGAGACATTTATATTTTGGAAGGAAGCAAAGGAGGTTCTGGGCCAAAGAACTTTTAATCAAGAGAGCCTGGGACAGAGTGCTTAATCTGCAGGCATGCCAACACTTTTGTGTCTCTGCCAAGCCATAGTAGAAGGCCAGCAAGGAGCTTTGTCAAATTCCCGTTACCTCGCCCCCCCCGAGCTCTGTGGAGCGGAATACAATGTGTGCTTCCACTGAAGCTCTATGCATCGTATGAGTTTAGATCTGGTAATATCCCAAACAACCACTTCAAAAAAGGCTCCAACTGAAGTCTAATGAGACAATCAGTTCTATGTGCTCATGTGTCCCTAGAACCCAACTAATGGATTTACTCTGGCATCCTTGATCCCACATAATGCAGATTTGCCCCCCTACATCGTGCCACCTAAGTCTCCTTTCTGGCGGAACAGCCGGTTTCATTATGACAGCGTGCACAGACATGGCATACTCAACTCATTTATATTCTGGCAACAACAACTAGAAAGTTTTATGCTTCTGTGTTTCTCACTTGCATGACCTAAAAATGAAGCAACATTTCCAAATCAACAGGAATGCAAACCCACAATGATTACGCAGTAAGAAACCTGTTCACATGCAAACGCAAGTAAAGATGTTGTCAAGTCTAGCAAAAATAACTTGGGCATAAATTAATCTGACACACACAGTGGTGCCAAATTTATATCAGCTGACCTCTTTGTTCAAAAAGGACTAAAGTAAATACTCATAACTCATCCATAAGTCATCCAGATGCAGTAGGTCTATACAACAACACTCCAAATGTATAGAAAGCAGTTTGCATGAATAAAAATGATACACATGTATCTGCTTCAAGTGTCTCAAAGCTGCAAGTTACTGTAAGCTGGTGGATTACTGAATTGAGTAACACATTGTTCTCTCTAATCATTTAAGTTATGCACTGATTAACAACCTCACACGTCATGTTCCGAAACGTTATTGTGATTAAAAGTGGAGGCAATTGAAGCAATCTACATCGTCTTTTGAAATCCAATGCAAACAATTCTTAGCATCACAAAACTAATACTAAAAAACAGGGACAACTCAGGTAAATCTTAAATTTTTATGAGTTTGGAAGAGGATCAAAAACTTTTTCAGATGTCGGCTGCTGAAAACGCTCCTTCTTATAAGAACATCTGTTGAGGCAGGATGAAACAAAATGTACAGATTAAAGGCAGTTCTGCCAAATAATGAATGAATTTATGTAGCTCTCTGAATTGATTGAAAGTAAGGAATCATCTCTGGCATTTACCAAGTGCAAATAATTGTGGCCTAAAACATTTAGGTTAGTTTAGTGTGGTTTAACGTCGGATGTCAAGAAAAAAAAGAGGTTATTTCTAGTCTTTTCACCACAAGTAAACACAACATGATGTGATGTTTTATAAAATAAGCTTCACTTGTTCACATTTGGAGCCACATAAAAAGCATTTTAGACCAGCAAACAAGTTTGCAAGACAATAAAGTAAACTAAAGCTTCAAAAATGACCAACCATCCCAATCTTCAAGAACCCTTCACAATATTTAAATGTCAAATAAAAGTGGGAACAACCACAACCACAAGAACCAAAGAGAGGATACCCAGATGATGAAGCATTCAGAAGACCACACACATCTCAGAGTGAAGCCAAAGCATGCAAAGCAATCTTTACACTGCACTTTGCGTCTTTTAAAGCTATTTTTAAACTACAGAACTTCAGAAGCAGTTGTTTAAACTATGCTTTATAAATAACCTTGGCTTGAACGTTCTCAGCACTACTTTGGCGTATCTCAAGTGTACAATAAAGGACTAAAAAAAGAAACTGTGGACAAAAGGGGCTTTTTTTAGTGTCTGGATATAAAAGTTAGATCTAAAAGAGTACTTTCATTCTCTTTTCACAACAAAACTGAGAAGCTTGAGCTGACAAGCTTCTCACCCTCAAAAGCATCATGATAGCTTTTATAATTAAAACAGGAACAGAGGGAACAAGGCCGGAGCTGGTTTCCATTACATTAATTGGTTTGTTGATAAGTGCAGGTTTGTGTTACTAAAGGTTTTCTGCAGAGGGTTGTTTGGTCCTTGTTGTGGGGATAAACAGTCTGAACAAGATGAAACTGAAAAGTTTAAACTTAAAGAATAATGTCTTGGAAAGAACGACATAATCAAATATACATTATTTTTTAGTAAATAACACTGTAATGAGTAAACAGACTTTGAAAGCTGTGCATTATCAACAGTTCTCCTTGATGAGCTGGGCAGCCCACTGAAAGCTAGAGCTAATAATCCTAAATGTTGGATGTAAAGTCTGAACGATGACGAACAGCTCTGGAGCTAAACACAACCTGAAGTGGATCTGAGTTACATTGTTGCTTCCTGTTGAAATTAGATCTAGCTTCCTTAAATCTCTCTATTTGAACGACCTAAACCTCAGATACACAAATATCTGTGTATTTGAAGCCGAAGAAGTATAAAGTATTTGAGAAATGCTCCTTTTTAAGTTTTAAAGTCCTATTAAAAACTAAGCTTTTCTATTATTGAACCAGCTAATATGCAGAATGTCTTGCTAAATTTAACTCTGCATGGCTTTCAGGCAGGTTTTTTAACAGAACAGCAGAATTTAACTTTAGAAGAACTGCGGTAATATGGAAAATCACTTTGCATTTAAAATAGCTTAATGGTGGCGACTGATGTCACCGTCCGTGAGTGGATAACTCAATTCAGGCCTGTCTCAACACTACACTTTCACTGGGTTGTTCATTATGCCAAGTATATTTACATTTAGGTAAATCCATCTGAAGTGAGACAACTAAATGTTTTACTGCTGTAGGTAAATACAGAAAAAGCTTTAGTTCTTTCTCCACCCATTGTCTTCCAAGACTGAGTCATTGGCGGAACAGGTCAAGGAGGGAAACCCATTTCTCTCCCTATTGACACTCCAGTCCATTCTGGGGGTCACAAGGCATTCAAAGGTCAGAACAGACTGAGTTCTGGGTCTGCACCAATGAGTCCTGGTAGGACATGTCTGGAAATCCTGATCAGATGGCCAAACAACCTCATCCAGTTTATTTCAATGAAGAGGAGCACCAGTTTTCCCCCAATAATGCAAAAGGTACAGTAACCCTACAGAAAAAGTCAATTTCAGTCATTTGTATCTGGTATCTTATTTTTTTAGTCAATCTGATATCTCGAAGAAGAAGGTCGCAGCGCAAACATATCACTACATCAAGAGGTTTGCATAACGTGCCATTTTCCATGTCACTGAGAAATTGTAACCGCAAACAAGAGTCCTTAAACTCTGGCTTAGCTGTTCCCCAGACTGTTGAGTTCTGGTTTCACTTTACATTGCTACCTTTTTTTTTTTTTTTAAAATTGCACAATGGGGCTTGGAGTTTCACATTAGAGTTCCCTATCAAAAGATGCCCTGCATGATTAGAGTTATAAAGAAATTGAGTTTGTATGCCTGTATTGTAGACCACTATGCAGGATTTATAACTATGAAAGTGTACATGGCTAAAACCTTCATTGTTATACAAGGCTTGGTGAATTCCACAAATATCTAAATGTTTCGAGCATCATGGTTTTTTCAAAGTTAACTTGGGCTGCAACACTCAACTGATAGGTGTGAAAACTCCCTCATAGTCCAAGAGACTCATTTCGATTGGTGACAAAAATGGCAACATTTGTTACATTTTCAGCTGGTGGAGTTGGCTTTCACTCTGCTCTGTGTCAAACAATCCAAACCCTTTGAAAAACCTTTTTGACCCTTCTCACATGTGGCGGCGCAGCACCAAGAACTGCTGAAGTAAACGACAGCCAAACTTAATAAGAAAACATGAGCACAGCTTTCTTCTTCACCAAATATAAACAAAAATGGAGCGGCGTCAGATTTTAACATAGGATTTCTCTTTTATCTTTGTTAAAAGACCTCGAGCCATTTCTTCCAGCAGCTCTAGACTAGGTGACTTTTGTTTAGGTTGTATTTACCCAGAATGGACTGCGCTGTAGTTCTCATCCTGCTTTTGGAGCGGACTCCGGTCCACTTGTCATTCACATATGCATTAAACTGCACCAGCGTTCACTTCAACCAAACTGAGACAGAGGCTTTTAGGTGAACCAGAGTTTGATTACACTTTCACACCTCCCCAAACAATCCGGACTTTCTAGGCAAACAAACTAAATTTGGATTGAAGTGGACGAATCAGGGCTAGTTTGAATGCACCCAAAGAAAACAAAAATCTACCCAAGTCTTTCAAGTCCAGTGATTTTCCCAAACAGTCCTCAGTCGTCACAAATATTCCGCACATCATGTTTCCTGCACAAAAAACACTTTCAGTTCTCCCACCACCTTTCTCCAATGCACCAAATGCAATGCCAGAAAATATATAAATAAAGTAAAACTCTGCAGTATGAGTGAACTGTGTACTCCTGCTGATATGCGGGTGTGATTTCAGAGCAGCAGAGCACAGCAGCACTTCATCTGATGCAGGAAATGTGTCAGGGTGAGCAACAGACAGCAGGTCTCCGGGGTCCCCATTTCTGTGCCGTGGGTCTTGATGTCCTCCTACCCCGGCAGCCCCCGTTCCCTCCCGCTCTCCCGTTCTCATTTTCAGTTTCTGTCTCTCACAGTGCTCTATTCCTGTTCGACTGAACTCTCAGGCAAAGACATTCAGGGGCTATTTATAGAAGAGTGGTGCTTTTTTATCAGCCTGTGTCTATTTGTGTCGCTGTGAAGTACAGAGGGCTCCCTGGCTGCTGACGTCAGCAGCGCAGCGCTGCAGAGACACGGGGGGCTATGTGGGATAGAGACTGAGAAAGAACGACGGCAACCCTGACAATAAAAAGGGGAGACAAAAGGTTGATGGAATGGAGTCGGAGATTGGATGGCGTTAGGGTATTTGCATATAGTCTCTCTCAAGGGATGTGAGACGGTTTATTTCTGTCAGAAAAAAATGCAAGCGCGAATCAGCGGCGCGACGTGTGTACCTGTTCCTCGCCGTCTAAAATCCCGGTGAAACAGAACCGAGTGCTCACCATGAGGAGCTTCCTGCAAAGGACGGCTTTAGCAAAGAAGTGCCGATCATGCTTCAGCATCAGTAAACACCGTTAACAACCCGGGGACACCCACTGACTCATGTTTCCAGGGAAAAAAAAAAAACAGAAATGTTCCTCTACTAATACTCTACACCAGAAATCTGCATCATGTGGCAACATGCAACTGAAGAAAACATTTATGTCACTGAATATTGTGCGCCCTTAACACCTGCTTTTTTCCCACTGGTTCACCTGGGGAAAAAAACACCTGCTTAGGATAAATTTGAAGCAAACTGACAAACTGAAAAGCATGAATCCCGAGAAGGTGTTAAAGATGATCAAAGGGTTGGGAGGAACTTTAATTATTTGGCCCACTTTCAGATAGTGAGAGATGTCAAAAAACAGAATGGTGATCTGCCTCTTTTGGCTGCAGAACTGGACTGAAAGGAGCCGTCAGTTTCAGCTCATTTAGTCAGTATGACACCTGAGAAAGAAGATCCAGCCCCATGAGCAAGCCCAAACTAGAATCTGTCTACTTTAGAGACCGCTCAGGCTCCTTTTAAAAGGAGAGTAGATAGTTCCCACTTTAAGGGATCAGAAAAAAGACACTACAGCTAACAGAGGAACAAAAGCAGATGCGCTCTCAAACCCCTTCTCCACTTTTGATACCACACAAGAGGAGAACAGTAATGTCTATACAAATAGATCCTTAGGTTAAGAGCTATTTAGAAACTGGACAGAAGTTGTAGCACAATACCACCCGCAGATAAGTGGATATATTTATAGGTAATAAACACTTAATGTAATCAGTCACAGATCTTTATTTTCATTTTTCATTTGGCTCTCATATTAATATTTAATCAGTGTATTTACTTCTTTACACATATTTTTCTTAAAACACAAGACGTCAAAAATATCCAAGGTGTAATACGTGCTGAATATAAACATGTGTGCTTCTGAACCACTACAGAAGTACAAATTTCACACATACTGTAAAAGTAGGTGTTAGCACAAATAGATACAGCTTCACACCACTTCCTTGTGCAAATATACATTCTGCACCACAACTACTGTGTAACAGGATTCACTGTGTCCTTAAAGGCACGGACCCACCCAGACACGCACATGCACCATCAAACCTTTTCATTGGTTTAGCATACTGAAAGCTCGAACTTACCTGTACCAGGAAGATGATAAGGAAGTAAAAATTGGCAATTCTTCGAAATTGTTCAAACAGGTTCTTTGGTAGAAAGTTCCAGACTGTATACTGCAAAAGAAAAACATAAATACAAGTCAGATATTTTACTTATTTTTTTGTGTGTTTTTATTTCATATACCCAACGTTTCAGCAGGATATTTGATTTGGTAAAAGACAAACCAACAAATGAAAGCGACATCCAAAACATAGTGTGCTTGTAAACCTTCTTGATGTAAAGAAAACAGGACTCCCAAATGATATTCGGTTTTTAATTAAGAAATGTTGATATACAGATGTCTATTATTTTTATTCATCTCTGAAAAAAAAGAAAGAAAAGAAGATTTAACTGCAGGAAGAAACAAAATTTAAAATCTATTTGGACTGAAGAAGGTTTGCCACATTCTTCACTTTCAGCTGTGTTGATGTTTTAAGGATCTCTTTGCTTGTACAGCCTCTTCATATCAACACACAGCTTCCCATTCAGATCAAACCTACTTCTCAGTCAGTTCTGGATGGATTTTATGTTATGTTTTGAGTCCTCGCCGTGCTGCAAAGTTCACATTTGCTTAAGCTTTATTTGTTTGTTTATTTATTTTACATATCTCATAATTTCATCAAGCACCAGTTACATGGTAAAACTCATGGTGCTTTTCATGGTAGTGAGCCATTACATTTCCGACTGTGCTTCCGTCTGTATGAGGTTCTGTGGGGATTGCTATAGTTTGTCTTAGTTTGACGATGGAATGCAATGCATGTTTGTTTTTTAGCTAGCTTGTCGTTTTATGTACCTGCTAATCATGTAAAGCACTTTAAATTGTCTAATTGCTGAAAATGTGTTTTACAGATACAATTACCCTGCCTACATTTGGCTGATGTCAAGCATGCCTTCTGTTCTGGTGTCCAAATAATTAAATTTTAGACTAATGTGAGCAAAGAACATTACTCTTCTGGTCTAATTTGTGTCTGCCATCCATAGGCAAGTTGGCAGAGGTTTCGAACGCCCTCCACCTACACAGTGTAATGGATGATCTCTAATTCTTTGGGTAGAGGTCTAATGCATTCGTACAAAACTTATTTACAAGTACCCTTGTATGCAGCTTGTTTATGTCTGGAAATGTTATGCTCTGCCATAAAAAGTGTCACCAAAGCAAACTGGAGAATTCCCAGCTGTAAGGAAAATCAGCTTTTGGGAACTTGCTACAGTGACAATGGAGAATAAAAGTGGGGTGCACCAAAGTTTAATGTCAGTGTTTTTCATAATCCTCTCTACATTGAATGTAAACATTACGGGTACAGAGAACAGAACAGAACACATGCTTCTGGCGTTCAGCCCTGATGCCACGGGCATGTCACAGAAGCAGACATGAAGCCAGACATCGCTACGATGCCAAGGCAAGTCTGTCCGACATATCGTGGGAAACAATAAGAGCCGTTTCCCACACAAGTGAAATTTCACAGTCCAAGACAACCGGATCATTACATATCAAAACAAATCCCCAATAAGTTTAACGGTCACTTATTGAAATGCTAGAACATTTTGATCAAATTATTGCGACAGGGGAAACCAGGTGGGCTCAGTGGTAGAGCCAGTCCCCCTTATGGAGAGGCTACAGTCATCAGCGCAGCTGTCCCAGGTTCGATTCCCAGCCCTCCTTCTCCGATTTGAGCTACTAACGAATAAAGGCCACCAGTGTCAAAAACACTTTAAGAAAATGTTAGAAGATTAAATAAAGAAGAAATCATATTTCGATTTATACATTTCTGCTTGTTTATCTTGCTTGAAAGATACGAAAAACATAAAAAATTTTGACTTTAAAGCCCAGATACACACAAAACTGGAGATTATGTGTAGAGTTACACGCTTACTTTTGAGATCTCCATAAATCCCTTACCAGACATCTTATTTTATATTACTTGAAATGTTAAATATTGTTATAATTCAAATTCAATTCAAGTTAAAAATACTTTATTGATCCCAAACGGAAATTGAATTTTGGTAATAAATGTCAATATGCTTCTTAATATTTTCTGCTTTGCAGAAATAACTATACAATCTATGTATAGTTTTATTATATGGGAGTCAGAGAAATAATTAGCATAATAATTATCAGTCACTATTTTTGTTCTTAGAAGCTGGCCTTTAAGGGCATCACTGGTTTAGTTTGCTGATTTATGTGTTTTATTTGGGAACTCTTCGATGTGGAGCGAATCACAGCACTAAGTTGTTTTTGCTCTTGTTTAAGTGACCATGACCACTGACAATACTGGCCATAAAGAAACACATTTTATCTGCTTGACTTTCTGTGAACTAGTCTCAACAAGAAGTAACTGATCTGCAAAACAATGTAACACAAATGCTAACACATGCCCGCAAAAACATTTACAACACACTTGCACAGAAACAGCACAGAGGCACTGATTATATAGGAAAAAGTCTGCTTGGGGAGTGTTGAAATGCAGTGGCAGCAGAATGGCCCATCTCATTTTGCTAGAGAGAAAAGAGAGTAAAAGTAATGAGAAAAAAAAAGGGGGGGGGGAAGGTGGCAGCAGTGGGTGGGGGCTGAGTGTGGTGGTGCAGAAGAAGCAAAAGTAAGAGAGGAAACGCATGTTTTGGTCATTGCAGAGTGCAAAACCAAAAAGATGATGGAGTGCAGAGGAAGCGGAGAGCATAAACACTACAGTCGGAGTAATTAAAGGCTGTTTATCTTGACATGCCGGCAGGAGCCAATTGATTGGCCCCTGTACACTGAAACCGTCTACACCACCATGAATCCCATGACTGTCTCTCTCACGCAGACTTCTCCACCTCCCCATCCCTGTCACTGATGATGCCACAGAGCCAGTCAGCAATACCAGTCTGAGCTTGCTGTTGATACAGGACAGGTAGAATGGGGGGGAGTCTAAGCATGTGAGAAAAACAACCAGTTTCCCATGCTTCCAGTTCATTATGAGCAACCACGCATTTCACTGCCAGTCAGTGCTCCCTTGACAGACAAATGATCACCCTGGGTTGGGAGCAAAGACAAGCGTGAGAACAGGAAGATGGAGGAGGAACAAAGATACGGGAATGCTGGAGAGTCCTCATTTTGCATTCAGGGAGTTAAACAAGTGAAGAAAATGCCTCTAGGCAGGTAAAGCACAATTCAGTCAAGCACAGGAGAAAAAAAAATTCTGTTTGGTTTTTATATTCCGTTGGTATTTCTGATGTTGCAGTGGTGACGAATGTCTTCAGCAACTTGAACCAGCCATTATAATTCATCACGTAGCATGTAAAAGAAGAGTCAGTTGTGGTGGAAAACAGGTTAAAAAACCTGTTAACCAGTGCATTACAATCTAAACCTTCTAATCTAAACCTTTGAGCTGACAGTATTCTTTGCCTCGTAAAGGATCTTTGGCGCATTCAAACTAGAGCTCTTTTCACAAAGGATTGGCTCTTGAAAGGTGAATGTTAATGCTAGTTCTGAGCAGGGCCAACGTGTGTTTCTTACCTTAGAGGACACAATCCTGTTATCGCAAAACTTGGGCGGGATATAAGCCTCATTGGGGGGACAGGACTTATGGCCAACGTAGATGGTCCTGCTGTGAACTCGTCCCTCATCACCACCAAACTAGAGGTGAAAAAAGGGGGTAGAGGGGAGAAGAGGAAGCAAAACAGAAGAGAAGACATATTTATAATTTCTAAGTTTAGGTACTGAAAAAGCAATGTGAATAACAAAGTTCAGATTGTTTGAAAAAAGTTACAGAATTGAGAAGTGCTTAGCTTATTTCGAAAGCACTCTATTGGAAATCAGTTGGGCACAAGCCAGGGGAGTATGACAAAGGACAGTGGCCCAAAAACACAATCTGTATGGGGGCTTAGTTTACTTTCTCCCAACTGGTGACTTATCAATGCAAAGAGATATTAAACTGAAGAAGCCAGGCAAAACAATACTGCTCAGATTTATGAGTAGAGTTTCTTTTTCATGACACAGCACATTTTATTATATTTCCATGATGCATGGATACACTAACCTATCAACCTTTTAAAAAGTCCTTCAGGAGCTCCAGGCATGCCATGCTCTCCACAGAAATAATTCACTGTTTTGATTGATTTTCACAAAATAAGATACAGAAACCCGGTCTGTGAAGACACATCATTCTTCAAATCCCAGATCTACACATGGACGCCTTCAACTGTGCGTCAACGTAGACTGACCACACTGTTAATTTAAAAAGAAAAATCTCACATCTTTCGATAAAATACTTTTGCGCGAGGATAAGGTGGTTTTTCAGCCGTATTAAAATACGTACGCATTTTGCAAACCTGCAATGGAAACACTTTGTCGCATTACAAAAGTGACGCAACCAGTATCCAGCTCTTACTACTGGCAAAAACGACAAAGAAGACGACAATGATGAATGCTAGCTTCATGGCTGAATTATGAATATATCTCATGTAACTGTTTTTTAAAAAATATCAGCATCAGATATAATGATTTATTGCAGGAACAAGCTTATTCATGTGTAACTTTAATTTCATTTCTTATTTAATGGAAACACAGTAACTGTTAAATTAGTGGGGGGTTTCCAACATTAGTAGAATTTAGACAAAGATTTGCACACATTTGTAATGTAAACACATCTTCTCTTACAGATAACACAATGAGGAGGGTGTGTGACTTTGCGTACGTAAAATCATACAGCAACCAATATAAGCTCAGTCACATCTTGCCTAGTACAGGGGAAATCCATAAAACAGATGTCATGCATAGCGCTTATTTCAGTGCAATATATTATTCATCACGCCCTTTTGCAATATGCCTCCATGTTTTGCAAGCACACAGTTCTAGGTTGAAAACAAAGACAAAGTGAGCTTGAAAGAGGGCTTTATGTTTTCGTGTTTATCACATAACTTTGATCTCATGGTAGCCTGTGGTAACCTTCCAAGTTTTCGGTGTATTATGCAAGTCTCAAAACAAAAACAAGTTACATAAACAGCCTCAAAACAACATGAAAATTCTAATAAATCAAAGGAATCAATTCTTCCTCGTTAAGAAGTTATGCTCAGTTACAGATTATTAACTGCAAGAGAAAAGATCTGATTAGTTTCTAGCCCACAATGATCTGGCCATTAAATCAGCAATTCTAAGGAGGGGGGGGAGACAATTTACTGTAACTGCAGAGAAAATGATGAATCTGCATCGTAATTCACAACTGGAAATAGAGGGTCAAGAGTTGGGTATGCATTTATCATTATTACACCATTTAACAGAGAAGGCAGCAGAATTAAACAAGTTTAGGAGCAAGGATGGAAATGTGATAAAGGTAAATGTGAAACAATATTTGAATAATGGACACTTCAGGTCATTAACTGCATTTGACTTTTAGAAGTCAGCAACAACCTGAGTTTGTTCCTCAGGTGACAGGTGAGCTTAACTAGGTGTTTATTTACATATGGGCATGAACATGAAATGTGATTACAACCAAGACAGGTGGCATTTAGCTTTTCATTGTCAACGTCAGGGCTTAATCCATACTTAGGTAACATACTTGTGTTTGGCAAATAATAAATATTATCTTTGTTTAGTCAGATTTTCCTTTCTAATCACTAAAACATAAAACTGATGAATGAAATGTGCTTTGGGATTTTTAACAGGGATAGTAGTGGGAATAACAAGAACAGCCACATTTGTGCATTAAAACTTATGCCCAACTCTGCAAAAATGTTTTGTTAAATAAATGCCACAAAGTACTTGCTGTTGGTTGGTGCATTTTTAGACAAAATGTGGGCAATTTTAGGATTTAATATCTGATGAAGATCTCAGGTTGATCAGCATCTCTACACACGTCATAGTTTGGAAAGTCATTAATTTCTTCCAAAACTAGGAATTGTTGTGCCCATAACTGATCTATTGCTATCCTCTAAACTAAGAGCACAGAGGAAAAAATATGAAATATGTATTAGTGGCTAATGTATGTAAACTAAATATCTTTGCCACAAAAAAAATTATCTGTGTCCATGTTGTCAGAATGAAGCTTTTTTAAGAGCAGCAGAACGTGTAAATTTAAGAAAACATCTATGGGGGGAAAAAAATGCCTGGTTGTAAATATATCAAATTTATGCTTATTTTATATTTTCTAATTTTCTAACCTTTTCTTTTTATTTTAAAATGCAATTACAATAGCAGAAACAAACAGAGTTCTGTCAAGTATTTTGGTACATATATAGGCCCCTAAAAAGCACTTCTCTCTTTCCTAAAAAGAAAATATTCAAATGGTGTGCCTTTAATTTAATGCCTTTATATCTTGACCTTCTGATAGCTTTAAGAAAGCCTCACAATCAGTCAGTGCATAAAAGACAATCTCTTAATTAAAACAACATTTCTATAAACTGTTTTTATAGTTTGATTTCACAAATTATAAAATAAAAGTGGTTTAAAAACAGTCTGTATTTTTTGTTTATGAGCATAATTCTCAAGGGAAATGTAATCTGCTGGGATCTACATAGTAACTCTATCTCTGACAAGTTGAAATAAAAACATTAAAATTAATGGAGTGCACTTTCAGAAGACTTGTCATGTTTAGAATAAAAACCAGAGATGAAAGAATAAATTTAAATGGTAATTACTCAAACACATCCACTGTTGTGAAGGACTGAATCACTTTCAGCAGGATTAGCTTATTCATGCTGCAAACAATGTCCTTCTGTTCTACTCTGACAGTCAAAACATTATCCAAGTAGCTGCCATTCACATTTCTTAAATAACGTTAAATCACTTCAAGCACAAGCTGTACTGTACAGCAACTTTTGTGTTGCTGAATTATCATTATTATTCTACTGGCAGGGGATCTGCAGCATGTGGGGTGAGAGGACAGATTACCATGAACATCTGATCCTGGACAAACGCCAGGGAAGGTGCGAATGGCGGCCACCTGGACTGCAGGCTGCACAAAGGCTATTTCTGACAAGAGGTTACATTAAAAAAATATCCTCAAACACTTGGAAGAATAATTCACACACAATAATGACACTGCCAATATGACCTCCACTAAAACAGTGACTTAATTTTAATTATGAGCAAAACAACATCAAATAAATCCAAATTCGTAATGCTGATTTTGAGACAATTCCCCCTTTTTCTTCAGTTC
The DNA here is from genome assembly GCF_001443285.1 of Poecilia latipinna. NCBI lineage: Eukaryota > Metazoa > Chordata > Actinopteri > Cyprinodontiformes > Poeciliidae > Poecilia > Poecilia latipinna. The sequence goes on along the minus strand of NW_015112706.1, from coordinate 514,519 downwards.
AGGCTGGAGAAGAGAGCCAACATGGTTACATAATGCAGCCATGTTCACACCTCAGTATGGATGTCAAGATTAACATCCAACTAAGTATACCGACGCTCCTTCAGCAGGACCGGATGGACCTGGCTGCCGGAAAAGAGGGGAGGAAAGGAGAAGTGTGAGGAAAAAAAGGAAGTGTAACAAGATCTGACGACTCATGCATAACCAGCTTTGCTATGCAAAACGGCAACCAAGACCAGCTATATGGCTCACAGCTGATCCACTGTTTGACTGGACTCAGATTTGATAAGCTTTTGAATTACTAGGGGTTAATAAGGAACGCACAGATATGATGAATTTGGGCCGAGAGCCATAACTAATATTAATGCTTTTATGGTTGATAACTGACATTTACCAAGAGTCTTCCTAACCTTTCCACATCATTTCGACACACCCCCAATCCTGCAGTGCATCATCAAAACACAAACCACAACAAGAGGGAAATAAATATTAGCTGTTATTACCAGCCCTGTTTAACTTATAGGACCAAAATAGGGTGTAAAACATCGGCTTTTACCAATATATAGCATGTGTCTCTACTTTTAGGGTGTTTTCACAGCTGACAGTCTGGTAGACTGGGTTTGATTGGGGACCAAAGTTGTAACATTTGCTACATTTTCAGCTGGTGCAGTTCACTTTCTCACTACATTATGTCAAAAGATCCAAACTTTTGAAAAGTCTGTTCCCCCCCTTGCCAGTGATGGCGCTGCACCAACAACCAGTGAAAGAAACAAGATGAAGACTTCTGAAGAAGACACTAATAGCAACTTCCTTCTTCACAAAATGTAAACAAAAATGGAGTGGCTGTGGGGTTTATCTTCTGTCTTTAGCCCTTGTCCCGCTAGGGCTAAACAAACATTTTTGTTTTGGTTACATTTACCCAGAATCCCTTGCATTATAGTTCACTTCCTGCTTTTGGAGCAGTTTAAAGTCGACCTGCATTCACATAGGCATTCGAAATGCACCAGAGTTCACTTCAACTGAACCAAGACCTAGGTTTATAGGTGGACCTGAGTTTCTCTGGTCCGCATCAAAGTTCAATGCAGATCACCCTAAAGGAACCAGACTTTCTAGGCAAACATACTAGAGTTCAATAAAAGCTGACCAAACAGTGAATGCACCCATAAGTTAATATCGCTATTCATAAAAGACCAGAGAAGCATTCATCATTCAGAGGGATATGAGCAAAACTCTAAGAATAAGTTAAATCTCCAAGCTTAAGCCTCAAGTCAAAGCATAGGTGAAGGAGTCTCGACTGCAAACTTGTAAAGGCTGGCCTTTACAAGTTTCAATTAGTCCCCAAGACCTAACACTAAAGACCGAATAGTGCAAAAGCCATGCTAATGTGCTCTTGTTCTGAACTTAAGAGTCTATCTAGTAGAGTGACCGTATTTAAGTGGATTGGGTCAGCTCCAGAGATGTACAGCAACCTGCAGATACCCCCATCTCCGTTCTCCTCTAAAAAAAAAAAAAAGATTTGAGTAGCAACCAACTGCTGCTAAAAGTAGAAGAAAATGAGGTAGTACTTGTTGCAGTAGGCCGTTAGCATTATGAGAAGAATCTTTGAACAGACATGTATTCAGTGGTGCATTATCTGTGAAATATAATGAAGGTCAGATGACAGGCCACACTTCATTTTTAAGCAAATATGTGAGTCCAATTAACATATGAACACTATCAAGCTGAGAGACCAACATGAAATGCTAATGTAAGGAAAAAAAACTGCACTACTTTCTTCATATTTGCTTCATCGTCAAAGGTCAAACAGAGCCACTCGAAGCCAATGACATTAGCAAGTAAGAAAAAGAGTCAGCTGTCGGTATGTCAATATCAGACTGTAGATTCATTCTTAATGAAACAGCATCAGCATAGATCAATAAAGCAAGCATGAGCCAGAAAAATGGTGCATTAGAGAATTGACTGAGGTTGAAACTTTACATTGAGTTATGCTCAAAATTGAATTATGAACACATTGTGAAATGAGCAGGGAGCAAAGGGAAGAAGGAAAGATGCTCCACAGAGAGCTGGGAGAATGCAAAGCTGCAGTGAGCTACTGCCAAACTCCTGGTGATGACTCTGGTCTGATGACACTGCGTCCTGTCGCACCATCTCCCTGTTCAGTGACTATCCTCCTCTTTTCCCCTCACAATACCCATTCATCCAGTTACCAACCAATAACCGAGGGGAAAATGTCAAAGCTTTCAATGTTTAATTATCCATAACATGTGTAGCTTTGGTTAGGATTAATTAAATTCATTAACACGTTTTCAGCTGACCTGCTCATGCATCCCAAAAAAAAAATTACTGATGATAGATTACAGCAATTTATTGGGAAAACTTGATTTATGTAAAGATTTATATTATATTACACCGTCAACAAAAAGCAAATGGTCCTAATAAACATAACGTAGATTAACTGCCACTGGTCACTTTTATTTCTGCATTCATATCCAAATTAAATCCTAATCCAATCAATTCAATTCATTTCCCCACCATGTCACTACACAATTTACTGGCACATTTTGCACACCTTGCACGTGATAAAGTTATAAAGAGCTAAAGAGCAAAATAATCTCGTCATTTCAGAAATTTTATGACTGGAATAAAGTTCAATATGCAAACCTTGAACATCTCCTTCCTAAAAATGTTGTGTAATAAAAGTGAAATCATATTGTTGAACTCTAACAGAGGCTTCCTCATTTCCCTGTTTGGTAAAGAAGGAGTATGAGCATCACTACTTAATGTTAGTTATAGATACCACAAACTATTTGCTGGCCTTGGTGAAAATAAAATCTGCTAAAAACAAAAGTATATTAAACCAATAAATAACTCTCAGTCCCTTTAGTCTCAACCTACAATGTCTTGAATGTTCATATATAACTCCCTGAAGCTGGGAGTCTTTTGATTCAATCTAGTGTTACTTTAGGAGAACTATAAATTTGGTATCCGAGTCCTGAATGCTCCCTTGGGAAAGTTTAAGCACTCCTGTGCAATCGTAACAGACAAACCAACACAAGTGCAAAACACGACATCTAATTGCCTTTGTCATAGTCGTCATGTAAAGATGTACACATTTTGATAATTACAGTTTTCAATTTGGCAGAAAACATTTTATTATGCGTTTTATAATTTGCAATGTTTAATGTTTTGCTGAATGTCAAGATTTACATGGATTTGGCTCCTACAGTTTACATGTCCAGGCTTAAAGTTGACACAAGGAGGTGCAGATGGAAAACAAGGTTAGTAGCAACAAGTGTGACAATGGTACATCATCATTTAATCTGACACTTATAGATTTGAGGCCAACCAAAAATAGATTTTTGCAGCATTTTCTAACAAAAGTGCTGAATCAAATTGAAAATTGTAAGCCCAGAAGAATAGAATAGACACAATTTTGCTCTCATCAGTCTTCTTTTGTGGTTTTGCAGCCGTGTGTTGAGTAGGAAAAAAGAAAAAAAAAAACAGGCTTCAACAAAGTACAGGACCTGTGCCATTAAGCGTCAAAGAAAACCACTCAGGAAAAAAAACTGCTTCACCACATTAAATTAGGAGGGAGCAGTGCAACGAACAGTCTGCACGGGTAAACCCTCTTTATTCCCTGCACATGTACTTACAACACTGCAATGAGATGAGTCATTAATTATTAGGTCATGTTGCCATAGGAGCTTAGAATCTGTGCCATGCAATTTCATGCAAATATGAACCAAGTTGATAACAGATAAAAGGTGACGGTGTGAGCGAAAATGACCGAGATCTTTTATGGGATACAAAATCTGCTCCAGCTGCCTCCCATCGATTCCATCAGGTTTTTTTATGACGATGCTCTCAGTTCGAGTGGATTTCTAACAGGCCAACTTCATCTGCTATTAAATGTGGAATGAGACAGTAATTTCATAATCTCGTTGCACAGGAGGGACGTTTCACAAGGCAACACCAATCTTTGATGCTGGATATAAAATGTAGGTAAACGTTTAATGGCGAGAAATTAAAAAAATAAATAAATAAAAGTGGGATCAAATGTCCCAAAAATGTAGTTTTCATTCACAGAGGGAATTGAGCATTGTTTGGAGTCAGAGTAGTAATGAATATTGCAGTCTTCCTTTGCTTCTCCCTAACATGATCACTTGTTATTAACTATGGCTTGGTCGTATGATAATATAACGAGGGATTAGAGTGTGCTGACAAAATGCCTAATAACATTTTCTGTAAGGTAGATTCTGCTTTGTGCCATTTCCATGCTCTGGTGAAGATGCATCACTTCCATTTCCCTCCTTTCACTGGAACTTCATAACCGTTTAGGTGAAAAATAGGTCGATGACAAACATCAAGACACGCAGAGGTTTTAAAATGTACAGATTCAAAACTACAAAAGTTTCCCTTATGCTGTTCCTACAATGAAAAGTCCTTTTAATGAGATGAGTTTTCTTCAGGTGCAGAGTGGCCCCTCCCACACTTATTGCTGCAAACTGCAAGTCGACTGGCAGGAAGAAGGCTTTAACACATTTCGTTTGCTTACAAGATATACTTTGTATAATTGTTTTGTGTCACAAAACATAGGTAGTCAAAACCTACTAATAACTTCAAACATCTCTGATTTGAGAAAACTAGCTACCAGGGCACATAGTCCAATTATTAACCCTTAATTGTTTTTTTCATTTTCACAAAGAAGTATGCAATGTAGAACCTGTGATAAAAAAAAAAAAATATGTAATGTTATGTAAAAAGCACCATGACAAAAAGGTGCAATATTTTGTGCAAAAAGAACTTAAGATTCCAATTATATTAAGCAGCTGTTGTTCCATAATTTATACCTTTAATAAATGTTATAGTTTAAGAACTAGGCACAAATGTAACTAACGATGTTACGTCATTTTATCAGTTTTCAGAGTAGTATTTGGTTAACAGCAATTAGATGACACTATGGATTTGGTCAGCATACTGTGTTTTACTTAGCTGGATGTTTTTCACTTTTTAAAATTCAAAATACAGTTTTTCGGTTTTGTTAGTTTGATGATACGGTAAAAAAGGATTGTCAAAATTTCAACTGTCAAATTTTCATTCTTTCCTAAATTTGATGCACTTATGTTGCTCCCTATCATAACTTCATTTACTGAAATAACTAGATTTAAATTGTACCTTAGCAGGAACATTTTAAATCTATTGTCTGGAGACAATCAATAGTGAAAAAAGGAACTGCTAACAAAAACAGGAAGCAGGCAAGAACAATAGCTACATTATCCACCTGTAAATCAATCAAATGGTTTTTAAGGCAGTCCTCTTCATATGTTCATTAATTAGACATTTGGAAAGAGGCTCAAAACTTTTTAAAAGTATTTAGCAACTAAACAAATACCATATAATGCAAGAGATCTTCACGTAATACACAGTGACAGATGGCGCCGTTTAAAGAACAAATATGATACATAAATATAATTTAATGGTTTTACAAAAAGGATTGACATCAATAAAACACCAAATACGAGATTTATAGTGATACTATAACAACGTTTACCTTCATTCTGGATTCACCAACACCTGGTCTGTGTATAAAAGCCACATATCAAAGCCAGCAATCCCTGCCGTCTGCTGTCTGCACACAGTGATGAATAACCTCACAGAGGAGCGACGGTCCAGCGTGAACTGAGGGCTGATCCTAAGGAACTGTTGTGGATAGGCAAAGGCTCATTGTTCTTCTAGCATCCCTACAGCAGCACAAAACACAAAGTGCACAGTACCATGGGCTGGTACTGGCCTACATTAGAGTATGTCCCTCGACAATGTGGAGGAGGGGAAATCATCCAGACTTCACACTGCAACTTGCTTGCTCAATCATTTGGCTGCCTCGAAATGCCACAGACAGATATTTCGCAAATTATTTCTGCAACACCTAGAGTTTAAAAGAAGTTTTGAAAAGTCAAATGACTACCACATGGTACTACCAACGGCAACAAGTGGAAAAGATGCACAACTGACTTTAAACTACAGTTGAAGCCAGAAGTTTACATACACTGAAAAAAAAGGCATGCCATTTTTCTCTTCACTGTCTGAATTAGATCAGTTACAATTAGCAAAATAAAAAAATGATACAAACTTTGCCCAAATTGTCACATTTCCTCCAACAATAAAAGACATTCAGCTCATTTCCTCTCCAAGCTAGAAGTTGCTTCAAGCTTTAAACTAACACGGCAAACACATCCAAAACAAAAAAAACAAAACACCACCCCCTTTAGCCAACATGGTAAACACAAAAGCGTTGTTGGGAGGTAATTACCCTCAGAGACACACAGACAGGAACTACTGACGGATGCCACATCCCATCTGTGCCAATGCTAAGAGCTAACGCTACGATAGTGATGTTTGAGAACACCATAACAAGGTCAGCAAAGCTCCTGCACCTGCAACTGTGAAGTAGTAAACCTTCCAGACAATCTAATATGCCATCATCTGTTTAAATATTTATGAATAGTTATGAATCCTGCAACGTTCTTTTCTACTGCAGTACGAATTAATGCAGGAAAATGTTAATCAGCTGACAGCTCAATCGGCTACTAAATAGTGAATCAAATACCCAAACCAGTGCAACCTACCCTGCTGCTCTAGTTGATCTCTACAAAAAATATGCTCTCCATGTAGCATGTCCGTGTTTGTTTCAAAGCTCAATTCATTTATAAAATAAAATAACCGAACTCCCATAATATCCGTCGAGAGGGAGAAGTTTATTGCTGTTACTAAATTGCTAATTACAGCTTAAAGAAACTGTGGCATCTCAATAAAAAAACTCTAAATTTAAAGAAAAGTATTTTGGAATATTTTTGTGTTGAAATGGCAACATTTTAAAATATTAATTTACCTCCACAGCAGTAACCGGTCCATATTTATAAATGTTTCAAACTTTATTCACATGCAACTTCAGAGACTTGTTATCCCAAAAAGTCCTGCATAAATAGCTTTCACAGGTTATTTTCCAGAACCCCTGAACATGTTTTAAGGTCATAAAAAATTAGACAATTTTAAGCTGCAGCCTAGTAATACTTATCTATAATTAAAGAGAGTTTAAAGCGGTGTCGTCTTAAATGGAGTATGGCATTTCCAGGCAAGTGCACAGTTTCTTCCCTCCATTTGTGTGTGTGGCACAAACTCTGGCACTTAGACAAAGGTGCTTGATCTGGCCACTGTTTTCATGTGGAGCCTGGGTTGAAACTTAACTAAACTGCACACTACAATAGCTTTCTCCTCCCACCGGTGGCTGGCATGGAGCCATGCAATACCAACGAGAAGGCAATTACAGTACATCCCACTGCTGACGCGCTTTAAAAATCTCCATCTCAGCTACAGGCCTACTGATGACATTATCTTTAATAACGGGCTGTGCTACACTAGCTGTAATTGCTATTCAATTAATTATCCTTGGACACCACTTTGGAGGGCAACAAGACTAATGACAAAAATCAATGTGGCTTTTTTTCCTTTCAATACTAAGGGCACATGGTTGATTGTGGTTTTCTCAACAGGCAGTTCCTCCAAACGAAGTGTGACATTAAAAACAGAAATTTCTCGCTGTGACCAAGCTACAGTGCAGGCTTGGCTGGGACCATATTGCAGAGATAAACAGTGCAACATACACCGGGTGATTTTCTAAAAGAAATACTACTCATTAAAACTCGCAGTGTTCCCCATTCTTAAACCCAGACGATGTCTTCATTAGATTATTTCATTACCAGAATGACAAAAGGCCACAGATGTTGACACCTCTACCCCATTTCAACATCCTGAGACAGAATGAGAAATAGCTGCACACAGTCCAAACACACACAGCTCAAAATTCTCTTCACATCTCACTGCGAACACTCCGACTAACGCTGAGGCTGGAGTCGGCAAAAGGGAATCTCTGGACGACTGTTTATACATATATGGATGATTTGGAGGACTTCTAAGTGCTACTAGTCTGAAGAAAATGTAGAGATTGAGAAAAGGGTGGAGCAATGTGAGGGGAATTCAAAATAAATGAAATTATCTGAATTATTTAGAGGTACAAACTGAGAATTCAATCTGGCTTCTGGTTGGAAGTAGAAACTGCCACAAAAAGCTATCTTTGGTCACTTAACCAGAACCGCCCCACTCCTATGTTATCCACACCTGAAAAAGTCTGTCCATTAGGCAGAAAAAGTGACAGAAGAGGTGCAAAAAGGCAAGGGTACTGTACCCCTCCGGTTTTCCTCTAGCTTTTAAGTGAGTCACGCAGGGCTTTGCAGTCTCCTCCACCATATTTCATCCGGTTTTTTCTTCATACCGCCTTCCTCACCACACTAAATATATTTATTATCCCGCTGCGTGTTGCAGATGAGCTCCTTTGGCTGCATTTCCATTATTGGACAGAGTGCAAGAGGCCAGACGGAGAACGCAGAGGAGAGAAAGAAATCACAGTAAGCATTTCTGTTCGCCAGCAGCAGGTTCACGGCTGCAAGAATGATGGCGGCAAAGCTGTGCACGGCTCTGATCAATACACATTTTTCCTGATCAAACAGGCCGGATGAATCAAGTACCTCTACTTTCCAGGCATGGTTTGTGGACCCACAAATAAGCTATTATGTGCTCAACTAAGGGACTCGATCAGACTTGTTTCCAGAAACAAATAAGCAGTTTCTTTTTTTTTTTTTCTTTTTTTTTATCAAAACTGAGTTATGAAGATTGTACATTTTAACCATTACATAACTTTCAGTAAAACCAAGATATCAAAATCATGACAGTCATGAGAAAAGGGCTTTTCCCCTTTACAGATTGTCACAGTTTATTGGTTCAAGTTATAACAGAGTAAGCAAGTAAATACAAAATGTGGGTTTCAAGTTTTCATATTCATTAATGAAAAACTAATTTCCTTAGTATAACAAAGAGCAGCCACACCAACCTGGCCGTGAGTGTTTTGAACAGCAGCTATCAACCATTTGAGTCTTTCATATCACCGAAGAGAAATTTTATCCCACTTTTATTTGTAAATTTGCTTCATTTTAGCCACAAAATTTAACCAGTTTTACCTTCTTATTTTCCAAAGCCACTTGTGGAGTTGCTTAATCTTAAGTTAAGGAACTGATCATCTAAAATTATCTTCCAGATTTTCTGGTAGAGAGCAGGACTCACGATTTCAGGCCCAGAGCATCATACTGCCACCACCAGGTTTGTCTGATGCCTGATGTCTTTTTTTTTCTGAAATGTGGGTAAAGTTTTACAATAGAAGTGACAGATCTTCCAAAAAGTTCTTCTTGGAATGTTAATATGGCCTTTATTTTTTTATTTTTTTTATCGTTTGGTGAAAAAGAAATACAATTTTCTGCTGTCTAGGTCTTCATACTGAATAATAAACACAAAGTAAGTGAGGCCTGAGACTTCTTAGAGTAATGTTAAGAGTAAAAAAGAGCAAGAAAGTCACATTTTCTCCATGTCTCGAAAATGGCACTCACTGTGGTTTGCTGGAGTCCCAAAGCCTTAAAAATGGCTTTGTAATCTTTTTCAGGTGATAGATCTCAGTTAGAGCTTTTCCACCAGAGCGGTTCAAGTGTTTAACCAGAGTTTATTATTTAACAACCCCAGAACCCACTTGGAGTCGCGTCATTGCGTCATAAACACCTCATCCAGTAAATGTTTGTACCAAATCAAAATAACAGACGCATACAAACGATAAGATTAAAACTTTATTGTTCATAAAATGGAAATTTGGTTTAGATCATGTCAGATGCCTCCCATAAAAACATCATAAACATTCATTTAAAAAAAACGGTAACACTTTATTTGAAGGGGGGTGAATAAGACTCACATGACACTGTCATAAACATGTCATAACACCTGTCATAAACATGACATAACACCTGTCATAAACATGACATAACACCTGTCATAAACATGACATAACACCTGTCATGAACATCAATAAGCCTTCATGAATATTTATGACTGTTGTCATAAAGTGTCATTTGGTAAATTATGACACTTTTAATACAAAGTTGACATTATTCAAAATGTCTTTGTTATGACAACTTGACATTGACCAGGAAATCATTACTGATATAAATTTGTTATAAAAGTATTACTGATTGCACTTTAAAAATTAGGTAACTTTATGTTATTAAAGGTAAAGTTTAAACAGTAATGATTTCTTGGTTAACGTCAAGTTGTCATATCAAAGACATTTTGAATAATGTCAACTTTGTATTAAAAGTGCTTATTCATGTTCATGACAGGTGTTATGTCATGTTTATGACAGTGTCATGACAGTCTTATTCACCCCTCTTCAAATAAAGTGTTACCAAAAAAAAAAAAAATAATGTCTTATAATGAATAGGTTTGTTATATTATTTTTGCAGTAATAGTAATGTGTTAAAATAAAGCAATCAGATCATGTTTTACATTTGTTTAGTGAAAATATACTGTGAAATGGTGGAAACAGAAAACTCTCCTGTGTAGTCAATGGAATGAGCCAGCAGTCTTTTATTAAACACAACCATCACAGGCTTATTTGAGTTTGGCTGTTTACACAAAAACTGATCACTCTGAGAAAGTTTGTTCACATGTGCAGCTCACAGAGCGGCGCCACTCAGCAGGCCAGATGGTAAGAAATGCAAACAGTCGTACCCCTACAGCTTTTCTGGCAACTGAGGTTACAAGACAGTGGCTAAGATTTGTCCAAAGAAACCCCCAAAAACAACTTCCTTTTGGATGCGGTAGATGTGAACGATCCTGCAGCTTGCTGGGGTTTCCTGATGATGATGAGAAACTGAACTCTATTGAGAGGAGAAGGATACGTTGCAGGGAGACGGTGAGGGCTGAGAGAACTTTAGTGCAACCAAAGTGGTTACCCAATGGCAAGCTTTGTTGTCATATTGCAACTACAACATTAAGCAGCATTAAACGTTGTGACTGTTATGTTAATTGTAGTATACCTAAACTGCAAAAACCAGTATGTCAGCAAACATGCACGTGTGTGGCGTTACTCTTCAAAATGTAACTGGGTGCAAGTGTGTATGTCAGGCCTGAGGTGTCGTCCTTCCTGACCTGAAACACAGCTCGAGACGACGCAGAAGCTTTAAAATACGGGCAATTCTTCACACCTTTCCCGCATACCAACACCTTGTGGTAAATAAGGGCCTCAGGCAAGCAGAGGTATTGTAAATGCCTCTGCTTGCATTTAAATAATAAATGTAGCTTTATTGAAGCTACATTTATTGAAGCTTCAATAAATGTAGCTTCAAGATGATGGAAAACTTAACACGACAAGAAGAGGTGGACCTAAAACTGAAATAAAAAAAAGAATAAAAACTGTCATGATTTAAATGTCAAACTCCTCAGCATGCATTTCAATCAAAGTATAAACCATTCTTGAAACAAATCGTCTCTTTCCAAACAGATTACCATTTTATACCTGTAGTGCTATAAAGTAACATAATTATCAGAATAAACAAACTCCATCAGCTGCAAATGTATGATGTGACCAAGACGTGGCAGAATGCATCAAAATGTGGACATGGATGATTCTGACTAACAAACTTAATTACCTTAACATTCATTTATGACCCAATAATGAGAAAAACTAAGAAGAGATAAGTGCGGTACCCAGGCATGCACAGAAAAACCACTCAGATAAGATGTGTAAACCAAACCACAATCTTTAAATTGCTACACTATTACATGTCTGAACCCGGACGTGCAAAACAGAGTGAACTTCACACCTTAATCATAATTAAGAAAAATATTCTTCACAAGAATAAAAGTAATTCTTCCTAAAAATAAAAAAAAAGAAAATGTTAACAAAAATGCAGTTTCTCTTCATAATTTTTTTTTCCTTTTCTAATTCAGATAATACAACAACGGTGTAAATTTCAAACGGCCGAAGAGAAATTTGTTCTGTCTGAAAGCCTCAAATTGTGCGCTTGCGAACATTATTTTATGCTTTACTTTTCATGAGCAAACACCACTTTTCATTTCTTCAGTTTAGAGTTGCAGGTGCTGCATGTCACATTGATTTTAGACACACAAGTTATCTTACAAGTTATAACTGTGGGTAGTTGGAGTTTTTCACACTTTTCCATTGGGAAATGCGCCTTCGGATGGCGTTCCAGTTGATTTTTCTGACTGGAACGCAGCACATGTCTTCTCCTCTTGTGTGCCCAAAGTAGCCTCATTTCCAGCATATCCACACAGATCATTTTCTTTTCTTTGTGACAAATAACATAGACCAGAAGTTGGGCAATGTCTGATCCGAGCAGCAGCAGTCGAATGCTCTTTCACCACCATCATGTCGCTGAATGATGTTTTTATGCGGCCCTAAAACCCGTGTGATCTGCAGGAGAAGGCTCATACCCACACTGCTGTGCGGTGAAAGAATGTGTGTGTTGGGTGGATCTCTTGTACTGGGCTCTTAGCTTGTTTATTTTTAAGTTTCTTCAAAGAACTTGTGTTTGGTTTCGCAGTGATGTTTAATATTCCCGTTTTTTATCAACTCCACAGCTTCACAGCGTATGAGACAAAGGCTTGGAAAATGAACCCAAACTGGTGAGATTGGCTTCTCTAACCAACTATAAACACTACAGATACCATAATGACTGGTTTATCTCCACAGTTTTACAATAAAACAAGGTGACGAAGCTAACCTCCCTCTGCTCTAAAGCCAGTTTTACAATGGAACTGGGAAGAGTTTAGGAGTCATATAAGGACAATTTCTGTGGGGAATTTTTCTGCATTTCCCGTTGTTCTCACATGAGCTTTATAACAGCAATTTTACTGTGAAGATAAAAAAGAGCTTGCAGGTCAAGAATAAAAGAGTGTTTCTGCCTATAGCACACAAGAGGAAGGACATGATGCATGAACATACTGTACAGAGCAAAAGTAAACAATTGGTGGAAACAGCAGCTAAGATTTGTTGTGTTGGTTAAAACTATAGCTTATTATAAGGTAAATGAGCAGATTAGTTTTACAACAATTAGATACAAGTTAGGGGCATGTGCTTCAAAATGTATATATTTATCCAATCCCTTTCTTTTCTATTAAATACAAAACTGCCTCCATCATGTAACTTGTAGCACATTGTCTTGTTGTTGAGGCTGTTTCTTACAGCTAAAGGCATGTATTGGTAGTAATACTTGCCAACCAACAACAGTACTTAAAATAATCTGGAGGGCAAATGTTAAGATCCAACATGATGATCCAATTTACTCCTGAACACAGAATTAGGCAAGAATCAGTCAGATTTTACAAATAACTATTAGGTGGATTCTTTTTTTTATAGCACAATGTTCTTTTTTTTTTACTGAAAACAAACATCAATTGTGTTTATGTCTGACAATTTCCTACCATTGTGCACAAGATGAAAGCATCTGGAGAGAGTTTCTCTTCTTCTCCAAAAAAGCCTAGCAAACTTCAGCACTAAGGCTACAATGTGGTCTTATTCACTAAAAGTTGAAATATAAAGTAGAAACTTGATGCATAATTTCACTGAGCTAGTGAGTAGGAGGAGATTTAATAGTTACCATGGTGCAAAACGAAATTATTATTTTTTTTTTTAGGTGAATGTTCTACAATCCTATGACTGAAGGCAGGGGCTCCCACAAAGAATACTATCACATTTCCACCAGGCTCCTCCTCTCACAGATCACACTGCTGCCTTCAAGGCCTTGAACGAACATCAAAGGAAGCTGTGTTTTTTTTTTTTTTTGCATTCCTGTCGAGAGCATTACAACCGCTGGAGCCTCCCTTCTTCTCAAGGAGCCCTGCACCACACATTCCCTCAGCCATGTTTCATGAAAAGCGTCAAGCAGGTCACAAAAAGCTTCCTCTGTTTCGTTCGATTTGAGCAGTTGCTCTCGATCTTTCTGCCTCTTCGTGAAGCTTGCGCACCTCCCGTGGGCAAGGGGAGGGTGCTGTGAATCAAGACGAAGAGAGCCAGAGTCTGAGATAACGGCACGGTGCGCATCAGTGACAGTGTTGCTGGCTGCTCTGCACAAAATATTATTTACAGCTCACACTGAGGAGAAATTACAGGAGCAATCCTCTTCAGAAGCCGGAAAATCAGCTGACCTGGCAACACTTAGAGTGGGGCTAGGAGGAGGGTCAGGCACTATAATTATTATATTGCCTCTCCTTCTTCACTGTCAGTATCTATACTGCTCACACAGCGTGCTGGGGATTCAGCCCACCGGTGACAACAAGTAACTGGTGCATTAGTGAATGATAAAGTGGCTGTAAAGGGGCTTTAGCATTCATAAACCCTGCAGATAGTTACCCACTTTCAGGAAGCATTCTAACGATTACCACAAGAGATAGAAACGGCTTTATGTTAATTAAATCTTTGTGTACATGATCTTGTTGGCTTAAATAGAAAAAAGTAATTAGGCGCCTATAATAAACCATTAAACGCAAACATAAAGTCATAATGGCAATAGCCTCTTTTTTCACTAAACCACTATCAGCTTTTAAAGTAGAGTTATAATGCATTTTAAATGGTAGTCTAGTTTAAATGGCAATGCAGTTGTTTTTGGAACTGCCACTAACTCTATGATCTGTATGTCATTATTATCAAGTCCATATATGAAATATGAGGGTCCTTAAATGTCACTGAACTACAGCAGAGAAAGATCTGCAATAAGTCAAAGGAATGTAGAAATAGTGTTAAAAACACAATGCTTTGTTTGAGTCTCCCAGCTGTTGATGACTGGTTCAATTACAGACATCTCATAAGTTTAAGTAATTTACTGAAGTCTCTGTAGCCTAAAATGGAGTGGATGGTTTTGCTATTGCTTGTTGTTTATTTTATGAAAAGTTATGATGAAAAAGAGAAAAAAAACACCCTCTGGTGGGGATGTGCAGTTGATCAACTTTGTATTCCAATTTTGATTTTGACTCCAAATGATCACAAACCCTTAGAAAATCAAATTTAACAAAAAAACAAACAGTTATTCAAATGTTCTGTTTATCAGTGTGTAGAAAACACAGATGGAAAAATCCACTGTAAAACTATAATATTGTGATTTTCTTTTAAATTGGATGTAATCTTACAAACGAGTTTTGCAAACAAATAAATTGTTTATCCATATACTGTCTAAGACATTAATCTGTAAAGTGTTTTCCAGATTGTGAAATATTTAAATTTACCAACAAGTGAAAACTAAACAAAACCCCAAATACATGCAACATCTGTAAACTGCATTTAAAAAAGAGGTATACTTTCTTTTCATTATGAGTTTGCACACACAGATTATGACAGTTCTGGATGAAAGAGCACATAAAGGAAACTTATAAGTAGTGGGTGAGAAGCCCTGCGGAGTACCATAAAACCTGTGCTGCCATCTAGACACAGATGAGGAGTTTTTAAAACAAAATGCAAAACACAACATGTGAGGGTACAATCATGTCTCCACAGGTTTCTACACCAGGCCATGTGACATTCGAATTCAGCACGTTTCCACAAAGGGAGCTCCCAGTCTCATGCAAAGCTGTCAGACACCGACAACTCCCTGATAACCCTCCACTCTCTCCTCTTGGTTCTGTGGAAATCATGCTAGGTGTGGCAGCCTTTTGCAAGTCATCACTTTACATCACTGTGCAGCAAACTACACGCATAACAAATCCCCCTTTTATGTCCTTAGCCTACTTTGCAAATAAATATATGAAGTTATTATTTGTTATAAAAAAAATGTAACATTTGGAAGGAAATTATATGTTAAGGTCTGGGTGAATGGACCCCCATATGCTCTAATAACATAAATATTAAGACTTAGGCAGAGTGGTGCAGGAAACATGATCATGGAAAAAAGGACAAAGAAAAATATGGGTTCATATGTACTGATAACAATATTGTAATATTGAACCATATCACAGGTCAATGCTTTCTTAAAATCTGCAGCCCACACATAAATACACAGATATGGTCCTCTCAACTTCCAACACAAACTTTTTATTAAAACTAATGAAAACCAATTTATATCAAAGTCTAACCTTCACTCTTTAAAATGGGAGAGATTCCCCCTTACATGCTTCACTTTGGGGGACTGATTTTCTTTGGGAGCGCGTTTGTCTGCAGGTCTTATATTATCTAATACACAGTATTAATTTGTTGTCTCCTTCTGCCTTCCTGTTTGTCATTTTAGCTGCTCTCTCCCGTCTCTTTGCCTGCTTTGTTTTCTCTGCTTCATCTCTCTGACTTCATAACACTTATGGGTTTAAGGAAAATTATATTTGCTAGCATGAAAACTATTGAGGAACAAATGGTACTACAGTTTTACTTTAGTTGAAGACATTCATTTATGTTCCTTCTTTCTCTACTTTTCTTGTAATCGTCCTTCACAGCTGTGTCTCCTCTCCATAGAAACAACTTTGTTGGAAGAGAAATATTTTAACAACGTAGGCAAATTGTTCACGACACATGTGATAAATAAGTTAAAGTATTCACATTGCTATAATTTGTTGCCTTTTTCATCAACTCTTGTGGTTGCCTTTATCTGTTTTTCTCACTCCCCTGCTTCATTTCGTTCCAAAAAGAATTGTTCCTGAATTAATTAGCCAGATGCTTCATCGTTTCTATGGAGGACTGATCCTGCCAAAATTGGCAATAAAACTAGCAATAAGTAAATGGCTTGATAATGCAATTAAAGTAGCAAATATTGCATCCAAAAATTAAAAACTTTCCCAACTTAGAAGCTGACTCTGAATTTCCACCCATCAAGTTTCCTTTCCCACCATTCCCCCCTTTATGACTTTACCTGCTACAAAGAAAGAGGTCAGAAGGAAAAAGAAAAGAGAAAAAAGGAAACAAAAACTATAAATCAATAAATATACGGACAGAGAAAGTAGGAGGGGAAAAAATTCACAGTGGAAATACTACAGGTGGAAATAAATCAATATATAAATGAAATAAGTGACAGTAAATTAAAAATACAGACTATAAAATAGAGGACCTTAGCTCAGGTAAGAAACTTCTGATATCTGTAGCCTATCAGTCGTAGCCTGTCACCTGGATGTGTGTGTGTGTGTGTGTGTGTGTGTGTGTGTGTGTGTGTGTGTGTGTTTTGCATCCTGAAGAAATGACGCCATGAAAATCACCCCCAAACTATAATCGGGGTTTGACTTCACAATCCCCTCAAGCTGCCATTTTTCCTGTAACTCATTCACCTGTTTTGCTACACTTTTTCCTTCCACTAAACTTTTCTTTTATGTGTTTAGATGCACTGTGATCACCTATTTTATTGAGAAATGTCCTATTGTGGCTTACATTCTTGTGGATTGACTGTCGGCTAACTCACTGTCAAGTCAGGCGTTTTCTTTGTGATTCCGTTGGCCATACAATAACATTTCTGGAACATTAAAAATCTAACCAACCTAGAGTTAAATTGACCAGAAATACATATCCTTCTGGTAGTAAGGACTTAACTTGCTACAAGTTTCACACTTTTTAATTCAATTACTGAAATAAATTAACTTGTTTAAGTTGGTTGTAGATGCACATTTTTAGGTGAAGAAGCTGCCGAGAGCAAAATAAATTAAAGCGCCATCTTGCGTCACCTGCTACCTGCATTAAATGGTGCTTTACTTTAGTATGTGCACTGTTAATGGAAAGCCTCCGGGGAGGACTAAAATCGCTGAAATAAAAGTAAATCCAAGTTCTTGAGAGAGAAACTTTTCAGAGCTGGGACCCCAGCCTGATGAGCCCCTTGAGGAGGTCAAAACGAAACTAGAGCACATGGCGCCGGAGTGAATGTCCACTAGTGACCTGAGTGGACGGACTTCACTTTACATCCGCATAGTTGTGTAGTAAAATTCCTGGTAGATAAAAGGGAAACTGCATAAAAGCTGCCTGGTTACCCAGTGAGAGCTGGGAAGTGCCTGCAAACAGCGTTTTGTTGTAAAAGCAAACAGGACGTGTTGTGCCATTCTGGCGCTTTTTAACGATCATAAACAGCCTCAAGTCCAGTCTTGGCTTCCTGTCCACATTCTATCCATGGAGTTCAAGACAGCTGTGAGTCATAAGCTAATAATGTGTGCGTAATAATGATGCCAATCACACATACCAATCGGTTCAGTCTCCTCCGAAGCATCCTCTTGTTTCTTCCTCCTGTCCGCACTGATGAACTCCTCTGATTCAACAGACACCTCCTGCCTGGGCTCCGCTTCACCTCCTCCGGGGAATAACTTTACATGTATATATGTTAGTTACTGCGCTAGCTCCTTGGCTATCTACTCTCTACTCTAACGTTAGTTCTAGCTATATGGAAGGCTGGAGCGATGCTACATGGTTTCCATTTTGTTTGGTTTCGGTATCTTCGCACCATTCGCATTCTCTCCGCCGCCTTGAATGTTTTCCGCGTTGCGGTGTACTAGTCGCGCTCTCCGCGGCTCAGGGCTGAAACAGTCGCTGACATTTCGCTCCGTGCCCTGTTGCTGGTTTGACTCCAACAAATCATTTGTCGCTCCCGGGTTGGCCTCGCTGCTGACCGAAAAGCTGCCCGCCGATGCGGTGTTGCAACAACTAACTTATCGTGTCAGTCCCTGAGCACTCCTCCTGTCAAACAATTTTCACACGGCAGCAACCCACGGACGTTCCCTCGTTTGCAAGCTCCACCCGGCGAAGGTGCGGTGACTAAAGCTCGCACTGCATTCTGGGTGATGTAGTCCACACTCAGGATTTCCACACGTTCTTGAGAAGCAACTTTTGGCTCCTGTGGCTCTCATAACACCAAATAAGAAATATGTTTCATTAACAGCAATATTTCTGCATAAAATATCTTAAACAGAAAGGCTACAAAGTGCAAGGCTTCAAACTATGTGTTTTATAGTGTAAAGTGGGCGTGTATCTTTATTTTCTTTGCCATAGTGACTGAAATGCATCACTCACCTGGTCTCATTTTTACAAAATATTTTTTCCCCTTTAAAAAGATTAGATGATTTGTTTTCTAAAGTTTGAAAATAGAAATCAATTTTAGTTTAGCTTCCTCAACTTTAAAAATAAATATTTTATTTTGTAGAGGTTGGCAAAATCTTTTACGGCTCTAGCCAGTTTTTATTTTATTGCATTTGCAACAAAAGTGGCTCTGAAATTAAATGTTTGCTGACAAATAAAAAAAAGCAATAAAAATTTATCAAAAAGGACTATAAATACGCAATAAAGAAGTCACATACTATTTGAAAAAAATATATATAAGGGCTGAAATTCTCAATTTGATCAATAAAAGTCAAACTCTAAATGTTGAACGTTTTATTGGTATTTCCCACGTCCCTAAAACAGTGGGAAGAATTTTAATACAGCTTATTTGTTTAATTAGTATTGTACATTGCACCACAAATTATTTACACCCTTAGCAAATTTATAGGATTAAATTAATCTTTTAATTTTACAAACATGTTTCCTCTAACTGGAAGCAATATTAAAGTTTCTGGATGGCCCAGCCACAGTCCTGACTTTTCAGCCTAAAATACTTGGAGCTCATTACCAAAGATAAAAAGCAAAAAGCTGGTCAGCAATCGAAGGGTTTGCTGTCACGCCAATAAAGATTTTTTTCACTGATTATTAAGAAGGATAAATTTTGATATACCATTTATATGTAGTAGATCAAATTAGAGAAATTTATTTATTTTTATTTATAAGTTATTTACACTGTTTTATTTATTTATTTATTTATTTATTTTTTGACTGCCTCATTCCAAATTAAAATAAACTTCCTAGAGGTTTGGAAATCATTTCAAAACTAGATCAGTGAGGTGGTGTAAATAACTTTAGGCTTAATTGTCAGACTTTTTGAACAGTTGCATTTTTCTACATTGCAGAAAATAAGACCACTCCACAGAAGCCATCTGGTTAAAGAAATCACTTCCCTCAGGAAATGAGCTTTTTATTGAGCGCTGAGTTACTTTTGTAAAGCTCAAAGCTTGAAAAATGAACGGTCTAACCTCACAGAGCAGCAGGAGAAGGATCAACAAAGATATCACAGCATTTCAGAGTCAACAAACGGAGTGAGACGCATCAAGACATTCAAAGAGAACCACATGGCACAGAACGAGCCTGACAGGGGAAGGAAGTGAAAAATTTCAAAACCCTGGAAAGAAAACTAGCGAGAGATGTCCCTAAAGACCTCTGAACAACAATTTAATGTAAAGCATTAAATTCATACTCCAGAGTTTAGAAAACATAAGTTAGGACTTAAAACTTAAGTTATCAGCTGCATTATTCATGTAATAATCTAGAGAGGTGTGGTGTAAAAGAAATCAAGACCAATTTAAATCTAATTGCATACTTTCATGTATGTAAATCCAATCTAATTCAATATAATCCATTCCCTCCCATCCAGTCCAGTACACGTATTTCCAGTTACGAATTGCATAATTGTCTTTTCTAAGAAAAGATAACAAAAGTAGTGTTACCAGCTCTGACAACAATGTTGATCTGCTTCAGTTTTAATTTTCAGGGGTATCCAGTAAAAATGCATATGATTCCTCAGTGGAAATATGATTTGCTTACTGCTTATTTGCATCATGTGCAATGAGCTGTGTGACCAGAGCTGCTTTGCTTGTGAGTTTGCATTTTTCCTTTGGTAAATCCAAGCATTTAGAAAAAAACAAGGATGAAAGATCAGATGATTGCAAAAGAGAAAAAAGGATTATTAGAAGAGATAACCAAAGTATATACAACTGAAACAAGAAAGACAATTTTATTCTCACTGTTTTACATTAAATCACTCTCAACCTTTAGGATAATAAAGCATTTGCTAAATGATGAAAGAATTGATTTTTCAACACATTTTTCTTTCTTAATATTCAAACAGTTTAAATGTATTTCCTGATAGAAGTGCTTCGAAAACTGCAAACATTTTGGGTTTCCTTTTACAAACTTCTTACAGTATCTCATTGCAATGCTGGCCCATTTCTCTGGACAGAACTGGTTTTACTGGTTCAGATTTTTAGGCTCACAACTTTTCTGTTCTGATGACAAACCTTTCATGATCCTCCTGCAGCAAAGCACCCATGCAAATGGTGCAGCAGCAGAGCACCCTCTCTAATTCACAGTTGGATTAATGTTGTTAGGACTGCAAACTTCCCCTTTTTCCTCTAAATTTAAAAATTATAAGGATGGTCAAACATTTCAAAATCACCTCCAAAACAAAAGAGAAAACTGTTGTTTTTTTGTTTGTTTGTTTTGTTTTTTGCTTTTAGTCTGTGGTTGATTGACACATTTGGCCCAAAATACACTCATATCTAGGACAAAAAGTATGACGACTCAACATTGCCATGCTGTTTACGACTATCCAGTAATTGTTTGAAAAGATGAATAAGGCGTCAAGCGTCTGGAAACAGTATCCAAGCCTGAACTTAACTTGTGGTCCTAATTTGCATCCACAGGTGCCAGAGAACTCAGATGATCTGAAAGAACCTATTAGAAGCTTAGAAAGCTATGACATCATCCGCTGGACTTTCCCAAATAGCTTAAAGGTACAGTAATCTTCAGTGTTGACGTGAGTTTAAAGAAAATCTTACATACAGCATAGCTGACGTAAAACAGAAAACTTTTAGTCTGATTTAATGTCAGACTGTAAGAAACAAAGTGGATACCAATATCTGTTTTTTCAATTGTATGTTTCAAATTCATTGTATGTATTTTAAGTAACTGGACATTTCATTCAAGCAACAAACTAAAGGAAAATCACTGAAGCAGTTCCAAATTCAAAACATTTCTTCTAAAACAGTTTTTGAACCTGGTGAACAATATTTAAAATACTTAAACTCCTTTTTCATATGGTACTCCTTTTTTCATATGGTACTCCTTTTTCATATGGTACTCCTTTTTTCATATGGTACTCCTTTTTTCATATGGTACTCCTTTTTTACCTTTTTTACCTTATCAATAATTTGAGGCCATTCTTACAGGAAATTACATAAAATACCACATAATAATGCTTCTGCATTAAATATTAATATAAAGTTAAGTTTTTTTCTACACCAAGTTTTGTTCTTTCCATTTAATTGCTCCTCTTGTACTATATGGTATCCCTGAAAATTACTTAAATATATATAATTTTAATACTTTAAGTGCTGAAAATAAATACGTAGGGGAAGCAGCTACAAATATGGACTTATTGCATAACGAGGAAGTGTTACATCATCAAACCACGTCCTTGAAATATCCACACGCTAAAGTTAAACTATATCCCCATCTAGTGGATAGATAAAGCATTGCACTCACCTGTTGGTAGATTCAATATAAAATTCCTGTTTTAGGAGACTGGCAGACTGTCACAATGTTACTACAGGGTGGACAGCCAACTATTGATAAACAGAAGCTTGCAGTCAATCAGTTTCTAATCATCAATTTATCTATAAATGAGCACAATTTTACACAGAATGGCCATTGTTTCATCCTAAACTACTTACTAAACCCTGAGAAAAGCAGTCTTGTTTTGTTTTTGATCTGCTTACTTCAACAAGCGGTTAGCTAAACCAGCTGGGTTATTTTTTATAGTTCTAGATTTTTAAGTTTCGCACAAATATTCTCGTAGTTACAATGTGATGTTTGGCCAGCAGGTGTCAGAAAATCCTTTACATCACTCCTTTAACCCTACCTGCCTAAATTTATTAACAGCTACATATAAAATAGACTATAATAGTTTTTGTCTTTTCTTTCTAAGTTGACTAAAGATTAATATTAATTGGAATGTAGAAGAAAATAGACATAAATATATGCTTTTAGAATAGAAATTAATTGTGAAAGTGAAAAGCGAAAACGTGATCTCAGGTTAACGTTGCTCCATATTAAAAGTTAGATCTATTTTCTTTTCTCCCAGGGAGGATGTCATAAAATGTTTTAAATGTATGAAGCATTGTATAACCTGATCTTCTAAAGCACATAGCAATTCTACACACATGCTGCTGAAGAGTTATCCAACTATTAATTCAGTCTCTTTAAACAGATGATAGTTTGTTTCATTGCACATAACAAAATGCCGAGTTTCAAACTGGTGATGAGAAATCCCGCTAAGTCCTGTGTCAAAGAGTTTGAAGTAACTTTTCCATAGCCAAAACTGAAATAATAATTATAAATCTAACATGACAATTTAAAAAAGTAAAGCAAAAACTATGTAAATTATTTTATTTTA
The DNA here is from genome assembly GCF_001443285.1 of Poecilia latipinna. Classification (NCBI taxonomy): domain Eukaryota; kingdom Metazoa; phylum Chordata; class Actinopteri; order Cyprinodontiformes; family Poeciliidae; genus Poecilia; species Poecilia latipinna. Next base: position 491,363 of record NW_015112706.1, on the reverse strand, counting down.
AACTTTTTTCATAACAGGAGACCTAAAAGGTCGTTTCCACTTAAAAAAATTGGTAATACATTAATTAAAAAAAAGAAAAACAGAAATATTTTTGCTTTATGTAAGTGTATATTTTTTTTCTTCTGTGCAGATAAATTATGTGAAATGCTTGTAGCCCAGGATGTCCACATGGTGGCGCCCCTGGAACATCTATGAGACGTCACACACTTGTTGCACTGAGAGTAAGACCAAAAGAAAAGTGCTGATTATACTTTGTCCATACTTAGTATTATTATTATTTACAGTTAAATATAACTGTGGAATTTGGAGTAAATGGAAGATTTGCCTGAACAGAGTGTAGCTAAATAAATTATAACGTTTACAACAACAACGAATTAGTGAGTTTGTAGATACATCTCTGCGGTCCAGTTTGGTTCATTTTTGCATGGAAAATGATTGAATGTGATCTGTTGTAATGAAAGATTGGGCAGTTTGTTTTTACCTGGTCACATTGAACTTTGTGTTAGAAATTTTGCTGAATAGTTCAGATTTTATTTTAAAAAGACACAGTGTTACAATGAAAGGCAAAAACTAGTTTTTCATGAACAGTTTGATTCATTTGATCATTTTTATCCCGGGACAATGGAGAAAATAAGGTTTTATCTCACTCTGTGATTTTAAATGAGGCTAAATTTATTTTCATTTGTTAAATGAAATTTAAAAATGTATTTTTTTTTTTTTTAGTTTCTTTGGAAATTCAAACCTTCACATAGACAAAGATAATCCATCCTTTCAACTTCTTCAAGGTTAATTAGCAGCATTTGAGTTAATTGGAGACAGACATGTGGATAAATCCAGTAAGGTATCAGGAACTGTGGATTTCTGGAAGTCTGGGTCAACCTTGGTTACAATTTCCATATGTTTGAAGATGTTGCATTCATTTGATGAATTTTTAATACAAGTAAAAACACAACTGTATTGTCATGTCATCAAATGGATCAGGAAGGAATCTGTATGTATGTCACTTTCTGCATCTGAGAGATTAACATGTGAATAAAACACAAAACAAAAGCAAAAGACTTTGCGGAGATGTCGAATGAATCGAATGCATTCAAAGCCGAAAGAGAAAAACAGTTTGCATATCCACTTAGAAACCAAGACTATCAATGTTTAGAGAAGAGATGTACCAGAATTTGGCTATGAAGGTGATTGTTGCATCTGAAAGGAAGACATTTGCCATCCTGAGAATATCCTCCTGACTGAAATAAGAGCAGTAGAATAAATTTGTGTGTTTCTTTTTTTTTTTTTAACTGCAGGAGGTACTGGTGCACTTTACAAACTATACGGCATCATGACGAAAAAACATTATTCATAATTGTTAAAAGAAACATCTGAAGACGTCAACCAGAAAGTTACGGCTTGAGAGCGTCTTCCTAATAGATAGTGACTGCAAACATACTGCCAGATTTGTTAAAAACTCGCTTCTGGATCATTAGATCAAAGTTTAAGAGTAGACATCGCAAAATCTTTGATCTCACTTCCATAATAAATAAATAAATAAAGTGAAATGTTCAGAAAAGATCTGTTCTCTCTGGAGAAAATGGGTCAAAACTCAAGTTTGTCTGAAGGCCAAAACTCAAAGCCACTGTGAGAATATTGATGAAAAGTTCCTCAAAATGTTTTAGCCATACAGTTTTAAATGCAATTCTAACAAATACTAAGAAAATTTAAATTTTACAAAACATATCTATTCTATCTCTTGTTATTCTGAGGTTTGGCAGTAACGTGGAAAAATGCAATTTATTTAAGTCTAGAGAACAAAAGTTACAGTTTTTACGGAGTGTAAGTAAATATCTGGAAAGTAAGGGCGTTTCAAACAGCTGATTTCTGACAGCTGCAGATTTACCGCTCTAACGTTCAGAACAGCGCAGAATCTGCTACCGTTTGCTCATTTTCTGTGTGTTTCATCACCAAACCACAAATCTTTTCTCCAGGTTTGATGATGATTCTGTTGAAGCAATAATCTAAAACAAGGGCAGACAAACAGAATGATGTCCCACCAACAATATGACACACAGGAGGTGAGAATCAGCTTCTTGAACATACTTCAAAAACTTACTGCTGTATTGGAACACTTTACATTTAAATTTTATTATCAGACTCTGAACATAAATATAGAAAGCACACATTAATTTCTTGAAGATGATAAAAAAAAAATGTAACATTTCTCAGCAGGTCCAACTTGCCAGGCCCACAAGGCAGCTTAGAACCAGCAATCAAGTAACAACAGCTATGTAGAAAATGTGTATTTATTTAATCATTGTTGCTCTATTTCATTGCGTGGCCTTTTCATGTTTTCTTGGGAAATTTCCAAATAGCTCCTATTTTTATCGTCACGCCTTGCAGCAACAAATTAGCCTTTCAAATCAAGATGTAAATTTTTTTTCTTCATCCTATGAAATAATTCTAGAAACTATGAGCTTCGGTCAGTATCCCCTTCTCAACATATGTCCTTATACAAAGTTCAGGGTCAGCAGCAGGTTGTGTTTTCTTCTTGGCGAGGACTTCTGGACGTAACGTACAGTAGTTGTTGGACATTCCTCTAGTGGTTCTAGCCCTGGTCGTCTCATTCGTAGATCTGAATTCAAACTGACAGCCCCTGCAGAGGAGTCGGGAGACTTCCCCAGCCATCTGTCTTAAAGCGGCCCCCCTCTTCTCACCCTCCACACATCCCTCATTCCCACACTGGGTCTTTGTCAGCAGTTCCTGTCCCTGGACTAGGCGTGGCGTGCGCTGAGGCCAGGGCGACCGTGGGTGCTTTCAGAGGCACCTGCAGATGGGACAAAGGGCCAAGGGTGCTGGGGCTGAAGACAGATTGATGCTTTGTGCACTGAGGATGGAGAGAGCCCGAGTGGGAGAGAGGGGGGATAGTTAGCTGAGAAGTTTTCAGGGAGAGGATTTTAGGGGGAACAGGGGCGAAGGAGGGGGGAGGTCTGTCACTCCGGTCTGTGTGAGTCCAAGCTTTGGAGGACCCGGGAGAGATTGACAGCTTTTGTGGCCTGCATCCCCGCACAATGGTTGCGCTTTAATGGGCGGTAAAGCAGGAGCAGGGCTTTGGGGAAGGTCCGGAGGGGAGGCGGTTTTCGGTCGTGGTTGTGATGGTGGCGGCGCGGGGAGGCTCAGAGATGGGGGGCAAAGGCTTTACTGCTTTGCTTGGTGGGGACCAATTCATGGGTATTCAGTCCAAGGCTCGTTATTCACTGAATGCATCCAGTGGAGGAATGCAGTAGCATCAATTAGAATGTGTTAGCAGATAGCAAAGCAGAGAAGAAAAACCTTTCTTTCCCTTTTGCTTGCAGGACAACACGGTCCCACTATAGGAGGTGTCAGAGCCACAAAGCCTTTTTTTGGGTCTCTCTCCATTACACTACCACCGCAATATGTAAGGTGGGGACTCTTTTGATTTAAATTAAGTGGAAAAAACACTAAATCCCATTTTTATTCAGCAAGGATAATGGTGTTATACTCTATAAAGGTCTTTAACTACTTATGTGTGGCTTAAAATCTTCCCCAGCTCCCTTTTCACTCCACCTCAGTGTCTTATTCTCATTGGGGGCATTATATTTATTCAGTGGTGGAGGGTCAAAGACAGACTGTTAAACAAAGTTGCTTGTAGCCTTAACTGCCGCATCACTTCTAATTGTGTATCAGTGGGTCAGCGGTTTGTTGTGTTGTCCCGCGGTAAGAAAGGAAGAGCGGATATGAATTTAAACAGTGTCTTGTAAGGTATTGTCTGAAGTGGGCACAGGCTGCCACTTCAGACGCAGAGGGCCTTTTAGAGGAGAATTTTCTTTAACTTTTAGGACAGTGATATAAAAGAAGAGGATGGAGAGGAAAACTGTTTGATGGTGATCACATGTTGGGGCTGACGCATCGTTTGGTTTTACAAATGGAGTTAGGGCCATCGCACATGCAGCTCAAACTCATGACAGTGCATTTAGATTCATATTTTTTAAAAGAGGACTTGAAAGCCATTCAAAACATTGTGTTTTTTATTACATTGGGTCACATTATACTTACGCAATTTAAAGTATTTAATGTATTTTGCATCAAACGAGTTTTGGTAGATCCTTCCTGTCTGCAGCTTGTAGACTCTATGACCCTCACTGCTCCCAAAAAATTCAATAAGTGTCAACACACATGCTGTATCTGCACAGCCTTACTGCTGCATTGTTTTTACTGTCACTAATTATGAATAGACTGTCTTTTACTGCTCAATCAGACATGCATATTTTGAACATTTTTCATTTAACCATCTCGGTTGCACATTCCTCTGGACAGGAGGATTTTTTATAACTGCACAGCTTTTGTGCTGAAATCTTGTTCTTACTGTACATTGTGTTATTTTTAATTCTGTTTATATATGAGTGTAACTCTGTTTGCTCGTATTGCCTGTCACTTTGCCGTTGCACAGAAATCTTTCCCCATTGTGAGGCAATAAAGGATATTTATTATTCTATTCTAAAGGGTTCAGATCAGTATAAAGTAGTACATAATTATGAAACAGTGGTAAATGGAAACATTTTAAGATGTTTGCAAACAAAAATCTGAAAAACTGTGGCATTCATCTTCATTAAGCCTCCTTTACTCTGATACCCTCAATTAAAAGTGTGCATAATTCAATCATACTATGAAATATTTCTCTCTTCTGCCTTCTGGAAGATGTTATGGAAGTAGGAAAGCAAGAACTGACAGAACTGACATCTGACAAACACATCTGTCACGTCAGGGGAAAAGTTTTATGTTAGAAAACAATGTCCACAGATTTGACCATCTCACAGAGCACTGAATTCATCATAAATAAAATCTATAGAGGATTGCACAACTGCAAACTTGTTAAGACATGGGTGTCCATAAAAAACTAGCAGGCTGGACAAGGAGAAGAGGGCCAAGGTAATTATGGAGGAACATGCTCTGGTCAGATAAAAACTAAATGTAGCTACATGTGATGAAAAGGTTGAATATGACCCTATTTTCCATGTTTACTATTGTGGTGACAGCATCATACTGTGGGCAGGAAAACTGGTCAGAGTGCAGATGACTAGAGCCAAATGCAAATCAATCTTCTGTTAGAGGCTGCAGAAGATTGATCTCCTTCTGATCTCCTTAAGGAGAAACTGGAGCTGAGTTTCTCCTTGCAGCAGGACAACAACACAAAACATAGAGAAACACAAATTAATGATTTAAATCAAAAGGACTCCATCAAATGGAATTTGATCTATTTTGCAAAGAAGAATTGGCAAAAATGTCCAAAGCTGCTGGAGAAACACCCTGAATTACTTCATGAGACATTAATTAATATGGAATGAGAATCTAAATAAAATACATTGAAGTTCGTGGTTTTAACATGGCAACATGTGAAGAAGTTGCAAAGATATAAATACTGATGTGCGGCACTCAGTAGTATTTGTCTCTAAGTTTAATTGTGAGAAATTTCCACGACCAGCATCGCTTTGGAGAAGGTTTCTCTTCTCTGACAAACTTGCACAAACTGATTTTCACATTTTCCATCCATGCACTCTGCGTCCATTTAGACTCGGATTTCCTAGCTTTCACCACAAGAAGATACAGATGGCACGCGCGCTGAAATGAAATTGTGAATTTTTGTTCTCCTTCGGTTTAATGAGAACTAACTGGAAGGAACCTCTCATAGAAAGGTGTGGATTTCAATGTGAGCAATTATGGTTCATTTGAAGCCAAATGAGCCAAATTTGCATCCCCTGAAAAGACAACCAGAGTTAAACTGTATGAAAAGTGCAGTAAATTGGGGCAAACATCGCAACATGCAGAAATGCATCTCCGCTGTAATTGTGTAATTGTAGAAGAGCTCTAAATGCACGGCCCAATTAAACTTGCTTCTTCTGCAAGGCAAAGAATTGGCAGGTTATTATGCAGGAAAGTATCAGCACGGTTAAATAGCTGCCTCCTTCGTGGGTGGGGATGGAGGGTGAGATCATTTGCAGCAAAATGGAATATCTGATCAAATATGGACAGATGTCTTCATACATGTCGAGCGGCAGTGAATTGGATTGGAAGAGGCAAGATGGATGGATGGCCTCCTCTAAGAGATAGAGCTTCCTGCCCTGAGTGCTGAGGGGGCACAAGAGGAAGAGGGTGAGAGAGGGGGAAGGTTAGGCTCTCAATGGGGGGAGACATTTCCCTGAAACACCAGTTGATGGGTTTCTCCCACAAAGGGTGGAGTGACGCAGTCTGCACTGCTGCATAACAGCCTGGTCTCTGTCTGGATTAGGCCCTGCATTGCACAAAAGAGAGCTCAAGTAAACGGTTCATGAATGTTGATTAATTGATGCCATTTTTTTGCAGCGTGCCATGGAGATTCAGAGTGCAGGGAGCGCAAACGCTCGAAATGTAAACTGTACTCTATAAATATGCAAATCCAAAATGGTTACTAAAGATCGTGAACTGGCATGAGTTTGATTCATAACTTTGGTGGAAATTCCTCAAGCTTTTCCCTCCCACTTTGATGAGAATGATGCTTTGTGGATAAAAAGTTCAAAAAGCTTCAGCTTTCTTTAGCGGCTTTGACTCCCAGCAGTGCCTGTCAGATGTGCCCAGCTGGCATGGAGAGCAGCTCAGGTGGCGGAGGCAGCAAGGAGGTTCCCACGATGAGGTTTAGGGGTACAGGTGTCCTGGGAGAGTGAGGGTGGCCCACGGCGCGGAGGGGGGAAGCACTGGCCCATAGCCCACCTCAATGGAAGGATCCCAGGGGCCAGCTCAATAGCCTGGGTTCCACTTGATGGAGAGAGAAAGGAGCGTTTCAGCCGCTGCCCAGCAGGAAAGATCTGGTTGTGGGAGACCTCTTTCAGGACTTACTGTTTGTCTGAAGGCTGTCACAGCAGATGAGTACTCAGCAAACAGCGTGAACAAGGATTTGAACCAGAAAACCAACAGAGCCTTGACAATATTGTGATTGGGCCTTGTCTCTTTAGAGGGGGCTGAAAGCCGAATTGAGAGCGGTAACAAGTGCACATTCAGCTCCGGACGGGGATGCCGTTGGGTTGTGTTTTATGGTTTTGTGGCCTGTATGTGGTGGATAAAGCAAAATCATGTTAATCTCTCTTTTCAGCAGCTTAAAAGCAAAAGGGGTGAACCTGTGGCACTTTAATGGTCCAACCAAAGTCTTACAAAGTCATTCTTCAGTCAAACTTGAATAAGACCTCTGTAATCTCTCGTCCCAAAACAATGGTGCTTTTTAATTACGTAAATATGACACAGGAGAATAAAACAGGGTTGTTTTAAACTTTTTTTCATCCCAATATTTATGTGAGCTGTGCAGCTCATGATGCAGCTGATAGGGGACATAAAACTTAGGGGGATTTCATGCACATTTTGGAGATGTGCAAACAATTGCTTTCTCCAATCAACTTTGTAAATTATTGCAACTTTCATAGCTACTATTGCTCCTTATTTTCTCCAAAAGGAGTTTGAAATTCAAGGAAATTGCCCTGATGAAAACAACCATTCAGATTTTGACTAACTTTCTTCCTTCATTCAAGCACCTGTTTATTCTCACTTGTTTGACTTTGGAAGCTGTTTTTCAAGATGTCTTCTCTGTTAATATCCATCAATCTCCTCTCGAGGAACTGGCGAAATCCAACCAAACTTAAAACAAACCAATTATATGCTTCGGTTTTGTTTCCCATCTGACTTTGTATACTTTTATTGACCTATTTATCCGTCCGATGGTGAGTGAAAAGGGGGCACAACAAAGAGCGATGTTGTCTTTTGGAGGAGTTTGGGCTAACTCGCGAGGTTTCTGAAGAGAGAGGGGCTTGTGATGGAATGGGCCGGGAAGGACTGTGACTTCTCCATTGAGAGCAGAGGGGCACGCTGGATTAGCTTGATTTGCCTGTGAATGGGCACTTTCCATTATTCTTGTTAGGGAGCTGTCACATCGAATTGAGAAAGTGAAAACCTCCCTTTATCAACCTTTTCCAAGTGAAACTGAGCAGGCAATCAATAACTGAATTCAGACCCAGGAGAAAGTCAAGCAGAATGATATGGGACTGCTATAAAGGGGGGATTTGTCATATTGCTAATGTGGAAAATGGATAACTGATGTAAATTTGGCTCCAAATGCCTTTGAGTATAAAAGAGGGGAAAAAAAAGGAAAATATAGTATTTAGGGCACAACGGGACAAAAATAGTTTGGTTCTGAGCAACAGTTTAACAACATTTATCAAAATAACTTCTGCAAATGTCACAACTGGCAGAAAAACAGATAAAAGTATTAATATTTAATATTTTCATACAGCATTGTAGTCAGAATTTAACTTTAAAGTAAAAAAAGGTATTTCAGACACTTAAGTTTCACCCCTAAATGTTTCTATTTGAATAAAATCATCAGTAATAGTTTTACATTCTGTCCTGCATAACCCAAACAACACTACAAGGCTAAACAAATCAAGAGAGGCTTGTGTTTTATTGTATAAATGGCACCATATTATTTTGGAGTTTCATTATATTGGCCTTATTGTGCCATTGTGCTTGTTCTGACACCATGATAATGCCTGAATACAGAGGGAATTATGCCCTGTATAAATAGATCCCATAGTCAAAGATCGCCTCAATTATCCCTCTACACATTGACAACACGGACAGAATAAAAACTAAAGCCTCAGACCAAGCTGGTCTCAAGGCGCTCTTCAAACATTGTTCGGCCCATTGTTGGAGGGGCAGAGGAACATCATCAGCATCAATAGCAGGAGAGAAAAGACTTATATTCATCTGATATATTAACCTGTTTCATGCAATGCAATGAATTGATGGAGGAAAACACATACATGCAACTAAAAATATTTATTTCACTCCACTTTAGCAACATTGCCTTCTCTTTACAGACATGCATAATGATTCATTTCTGCATAAACCTATTCGCGGTGTAGGTGAGCCTGGACACGGGAGGAATGGATGTGCCTATTAAAAAACAGTTTAACTGCGTTCTTTCGCATAGTAAAGAACATATTTTATTCTGAAACTCGTTCGGCACATTCACACTATCAATCAACAAATTGCCTCATATTGCAGCTCCCCGTTTTTTCCGCTGGATGAAGAAAATTAATCGGATCATTTGCCCTCATCAATCAAGCCGGTAAATGATGACTTAATCATTATACACTTAAGTGAGCACCTTCGCTCAAAGCACACAGAAAGACTTCCGAGCAAGGAGCATGAAACATTAAGGAAGATTTCAAATTAATTTTATTGTTTTATTATTATTATTATTAAAGTGTTAAATATGTCGACTTTCTCTCATTTAAAAAAAAATACCGAGAGAACATTTTAAATGGAACAGATTTTGCTTCTTGTGGACAGAAAACTTGCTCTGAAATGATGACATAATGATTTTGTTGAGTGTGCGAACCCCAGCTATGCGAGGTTGTTATCGTCATAATTGTCATCCATCCATCTTCTGCGCACAGTGAGTTGATAACAGCCAATGAAAAATGACTCATGGCTGTAATGAGTGTCTCACCTCTTAGCTTTACGCAGGTTCACAGCCCTCCATGGAGCACCAGTTCTCCATTTATTCCACTTCACTGTCTATACTTCACCTCATATATATTCCTGCCCTTAATTTTTCATATAAGAAAAAAAAAAAGAAAACGTCTCTTTTTCATTCCTAATATTAGTAAAACACTGAAGGCCTGGGTGATTTAAGAGTCAGCTTTCACACAAACATACTCTGTATGTTACAGATCGAAGCAGAATCCTTAATTGATTCACAGAATACTTTAATTACGACTGTTTCCAACCTTCCTGCGTTGCGACACAATATGAGCCAGCAAGGAAGGAAGAAAAAAAAAATCCTCCCCAGTATAAGCCCTGGAGTGCAGCTGCGACGTAATTATCATCAAGCACCCCTGCATCTGTGTACAAACAATCTCACAGCTGCTGCCATTGATACTGTACATGCAAAAGAGAACAGGTTGACCCCCCAGTCTCCAGCGCCGCCTCGGAGAGCCGTGACCCGCTCATTTGGGAGGAATTTGTGACACCTACAAACCACTCAACCTGCGTGCAGTTTTAAAAGAGCTGGCACCTGTGATTTACCACAATATTTGCTGCTCTTTGTTGCTACAGAACAAGAACATTAGCAGGTTTATGTTTGGAAGAATGACGGTAATTACACGGTACCAACCGAGGAGCAGGTCTAAGGTGCCAAAACCTGTCCGTGCAACATGCTACCCTCACACAGGACTAATTTAGAAAATATCTTTGAAATGTGGAGAGGCGAGAGAAACGGTAGGTGCAAATAGAAACACGTTTGAAACTTAGTGTTGATTTCCTTCATAGGGACAGTTCAGACCTTTTTACAGGAAGATCTGGGAAGTTGTTTGTTTCCCAACTTGTTAGAGATAGATGTCATTTGCTCTGTGTTTGACAAAAAAAGGTGAAAAGAACTTCAAATGCCAGTCAGGATGGTCCCCCGTTTTAGATAATACTTAGCTTAGTTAAGTAGAGATTTAAACAAGTTAAACTAAAACATATCCTCCATAAAAAAAACATCTTTATTTATCTCTGTTCACAAATTACACTGAATTCTTTGATATATATATTTTTAATTTCTTAAAATCAGGGTTTTGTGGCGTCCAATCCACTTTGTTGTCCACAAACCATCATTTTTAGCTAATGTGGTGGAATGATGAAGCTAATTTGAAGACCCATTTATTCCAAAGCTCTAACTATGGAATAAAGTTATTTCCACATGATTTATTTTTCCTTGAAGCCATTTATTTTGTGATGTACACAAAATCATTTGCAGTAAAACACACACAAACACACAAGAGGCTACCCAGTGTTTTGCCTCCAAATGCACCAATGCAGCAGTTATTATGGCCTAATATTTTAATTTCAGTTTTGTCAAACTACAAATTATAAATGGACTTGCGCACAAAGACCTTGATTTTTTGGCGATACCTCTTCTAGTCTGCCTTTCTTGTTCTATACCTGGAACGGCTTCTTCTTCTCTGAGCGAAGACGGGCATGCAGGGCTTTTTCACTGTGGATAAATGACACTCTAAGCATCACCAAGCATCTTTACAAGGTCATTTGCTTTTGTTCTGAGGTTGGTTTGCACATTTTGCACTAAATCTCTCTTTTTCTCTGGGACACAGAAACTGTCTCGTCTTTGGATGGTGTGATGGCTGGAGATTCATGGTGTTCACACATCGATACAACAGTTTGAATGGATGAATGTGGCGTCGGTGGACTGCTGATATTTTCGTTAATTTCCTGTAATTTTACTTCATGGTGTTTCTTTAAAACATGTCCACAGGTGAGCCCCTAATCTTGTGAATTAGTTTGAGTGAGATTGATTTTTTTTTTTTTTTTTTTCAAAAGTCAGAGCTAAAAAAGAAATCATGGTAGAAGTTTACAAAAGCATGAGATTAAACATTCTTCAATGGAGGTTTTGCCTCTTTGGTGGTTTGAGTGAAAGTCAGTTAGTTTACTTGAAATAGACCATTTGTTGCTTTGTCCATTGTAGTAGAAAATTATTTACCTTTACAATCAAAATGACGAAAAAAAAGAAAAACTCAGGCTTGAAACAAAAATACACCAATCTTGAATTATTCCTGCATTTTTCAAATAATGAGTTGTAGTGAACGTTAAATGCAAGATTCAATGTTATTTTTCATTTTTGATGGAATCTGAATTCTGAGCGCGTGTTTATGTCTTCAAGTTGATAAAGTTGATTTTTGGAGGACAGTCACTTGAGACCCACAACATAAAATCTGGTTGAAATAAACTTTTCTGCTTAACTTCAGCAGCTCATGAAACCAGTTTTGGTGGAATGAGGCAGCTTGTGGCAACCCAATAAATGTGACTGGAGCAGAAATGGCAGCCAATGACTGCTGCTGGTAATAGACATAGTTTTTATTTGAGGTCATTGCATGTTTACACTTTTACAACAAACAAACAGACAAAAAAAAATTCCAGCTAAACAACTCCTGCTACTACACTAACTTCTCAATGGCCAATGTTCCTGACTGTATCAATCTTATTTTTATTTATTTATTGGTTTGTTTCATTAATTTACAGTTAAATATGAACATGCCACATGCTGACATGAACAAATGTTTTAAATGAAGAAATAAAATCTTGTACAGTTTACCTCTTCTATGAAAAGAAACATTAACCATTCATCTTTAAACGCAAAACAGACAACATTTATATATAAAAATAATAATAACAAATAAGAAAAAAACATTATCTTGATACGGTACTCTACTGAATCAATGTGCTTCCTTACACCTAGTTTTCTTTGTGCATGTCAGTGCAGTCAGTTAATACCCACAAATAAATCACATTATTTAAACACATTTCAAACTGTTAAAAAGTTTCCACAGTCTGACAATGTTTCAATTTACACTTCCGGGCATTTCTTTATTTTCTCCCCAGGTTCACAGGCGTATTAAAAAACATTTAATCATTGCTGCGGGATTCTTTGTTCGCCGCCAGGGTGGGCAAATGTGTGTCCAAGATGGATGAATGTGTGTGACCAAGAATGCGAGTGGGCCAGTGAGAGTGCTTGAGCTGCGAGGGGAGCGCTGTGGGACAGAAGAGAGACGGTGGATGACTTTATGACACGGAGGGGACGCGATCAGGGGCAGCAACACAGAGCGGAGAGGGTCTGCCCAAGCTGTCAGCTCTGAGGGGCTGCTGGAAGGCTCAGCGGGAGCCCAGCGTGGCCCCCAGGATGCCTTGTCACCACGGCGAGGCCCTGGAATGCGCCGGCACACAATGAGCTCCTGGGGCTTAGAGGGCACTCCGATTTGATAACCACATTAAAGTCCTAGCAACATCTGTTGGGGCGCAGGAGAAAGGACTACTGGCAAGCTTTAACCCCCGAAACTGGAATCATTAACCCTCACCCCTGTGAGAGAAGGGGGACAACAGCCCCCTATTTGTCAGCAGCTCTGCACAAGGGCCATGGGGGCTAATATTTTACCAAAAAACAGCGTGAGAAGAGAAGCAGCCCTGGGCACCAGGAGGAGTGCTTCCAAAACACACATTACCAGGAAAACACTGTCTTATTTCTTTAAAGTTCTGTTTAAAATACTTTTGTATACTTCTGTTAGTGTGTAAGTCTCTGAATGGCTTAAAGACCTTCTGTTGATCAACTGCCTAGTTGCTGACATACAAATAATTTTCTGGACTTATTTCATTCAGTTAATAAAATATTTGCCTCATCTCCTGAAATAAGGTCTTCAGAAAGTGTTGCTCATTTATAAGGTGGATAAAAAAAAATACGTTTTTCATGCTGTCACCATGTTTTTTCTTTAAAATATTATCAGAATTTAAACGCACTGCAAAAAACAGAAAATCTTACTAAGTATTTTTGTCTAGTTTCTATTGTAAATATCTTAGTACACTTGAAATAAGACCAAACTAATTTACAAGTAACTTTTCATCAAAATGTAGGCCCTGGTTTTAAGTAAATTATTTCTTAACATTAATAAAAATGAGCTAGTTCCACTGGTAGATTATTTCACCTATAAAATGGAAGAAAATGTCATTTTGTAAGTGAAACTTGAACTTTTTCATCAACATAAGGCGTTATTTACTTAAAACAAACTCTGAAATATTCCTGAAAGTTACTTGTAAAATAACTTTGTCTTATTTAAAGTGTATGAAGATATTTGGTCTAGAAACAGGACAAAAATACGTGGAAAGATTATATGTTTTTCCGTATATAATTTAAGGGCTTAAGGGGAGAAAGGGCAAAGTTGATGGAGGATGGAGAAATAACAGGTGTCCTGTCACAAAGAGACGTCTCAGGCTGCAGGATGCTGCGTGTTTCATGGGTCAGCCCCAAGCCCATCCACCTCCACAGGTTTCAAAGCAAAGGCCACCTCTCAGTAATGAATAATTAAGAAAACAAAAGCCTCCCCCCGGCCCTTTCCGAAGGGGTGAGAGCTCAGGAGAGGAGATGGAAGCGTCGGAGGGCCTAATGCAACCAGACCAGATGTGACGAGGAGAGCTGAGGTTTTTGGCCCCTGCGCTTCATAAAAAACATCAACCTAAATGTATTCCCTGGAGATGAGGGTCTGCAGGAGGTGCCCCGGCGTGCGGGGTCTTCAAGTACCTCCACACAAGTAATTCCATTCACTGCAGCTCATTACATGGGCAATTAAGTGCTGGGGTGGAGGAGGGAGGCTGGGTGCAGGGGCGATGGCAGGGAGTATGTATGTGCGCATGTTTCAATGTAAGTGTATGAGGGGGATGCTTACTGGCCCATCGTCGGGTTTAAGGATCGAAACCCCCTACCGATCTCATTCCCCATCATCTGGCGTCGGCGTCGCCCGCACGCCGGCCCCCTCCCCTCTCCTTCACCTGGGCGGAATCTCTGTGGACACCTGCCTCTCCTAATGAAGATCCATGTCTTCATTTCCATTTCTGGAGTCATATCAGAGGCTGCCAAGCACAAAACAGGCCTGTTTCCTCAGAGGCCTGGAGAGCCGGATAGAATGACACCGCTAAGTGCTCTGGCAGAGCAGGGCAGCTGCAGAGCCTGAAAATGGGATTTGGTTGAGGGTTCTGAAGTGGGGGGCTCGGATGGAGAGAATCCGATGTTTGGATTGGCCACAATGGCAGCCGTGTGCTACCTCAGCAGCTCCTTGGTACTAATGAGGCTTACTGCAGGGATGGGAAGAGGGGAGGAGAGGGTGCGAGGAGGTGGAGATAAGGAGAAAACAGGAGTGTACCACGCATCTACCTCCCACACCTCCTTCATGTCCTTATATATGCTAACTCTTGAGGACAAACACCAAAGATCCTCTCTTTGACACAGAAACGTATTCACTCGCTCATAAACACTTAAAGGTGTCAAGACTCATGTATTCTCCGCAGCACCTGGTTTGCTCTGAGGCGATAAAAGCTCGTTTGCAGGGCAGCTGACAGAACTTCAAAAGTTTACGATTTGTAGTCTAATTATATGAAAACAACTAAAGAAAGGAATCAAATATTACAGATGTATGTAGTATAAATAGTAGGATAAGCTAACTTTACCCCTTCCACATTTTCACTTGTGTGACCACAAACCTATAGGCTTTACTATAGACCAGCACAATGTAACTTTGGCTGCATGTTTAGAGTTATTGTCCTGCTGGAAGGTGAACCTCAGTCTCGGCCTCAACAGGTTTTGTTCAAGGTTTCTTTACATTCAGCTGCTTCCATCTTCCCCACCATTGACCTTGCTGAAGGAAACTGTCGCCATTGCAAGATGCATGGAATGGGATGGGTTGGTGTGAGGACGGCTCATAGGGAAGACGTGCTGATAAAAGCCTGGGAGAAAGAGACTCGACTAAATGGTGCATTTCCCTTTAGGAAATGGACTTTTTCCCCCCGAGACGACTTTGTGTCCCCAAAATGGAAGCATGGGTAGAGAGAAAGAGACTAGAAAGTGGGAAAAGAGATGAAGAGGAGGAAGAGAGATGAGTTGAGATCTGGATGAGGGTAAGGAAGAGTGGGGTTGAAAGAACAAGACGAAGAGTGAATTTTGTTAAGGTAGACTGTTGGATGATTAGAGGTGTGGTTGAGGTGTTGCTTTGCTCCCAAACCTATTGTTTTATAACCTAATCCACTTTAAACTTCTCCACAACCTTATCTGCTGCATTTGTTTACAAAACTGCTCAGAAAATGTTCTATTCGTAAGGACAATCAAGTTCTTGTTTTTCTTCGATTTAATATTTTTCCCTGACTTTGCATTATAGATTGATATATTGAAGCTTGAAATAGTACCGACAAAAAGGTCCAGAAGCCCAAATAACTACTTTTCTGAGGTTCACTATATATTCCAGTTCAGACCTACAACAATGTCTCTGAGAACAAAAACACAATTTTTCTGCAAAAAAAAAAAAACCCATATAAAAGTCACCTAAACAATTTATGAACTAAACATTTTCATAATTTAAAACATGATTTTAAGCCTTTCGCTCTTCCACTGCCACCATGTGTTCCCCCTCCCTTGTGCAGAGACCATGTGTGTCTTTCAATGCAGTGGTTAAGGCTAGCCTTGTTAACATGTTCTAGCTCACTGACTCCTCTCAGCACCCCGGGGTAAGGACGCAGAGCCGGGCCAGGTGAGGAAGAGCAAGAAAGGAAAAACAAACACGGCGACACCTTAGTCAGATCACAGCTGCCTGCTTCAGCAACACACCAGAACATACAGCAAAATTTAACACAAAATGTTTATTTAAAAGAAGAACAAAGGCAATAGTTTAACAGAAAAGCAAGTTTCATAATAATAATAATAATAATAATAATAATAATAATAATAATAATAGTTCATTTGAATAGACCCTTTTTAAACAAGTGTTACAAAGTCGTTAACATTCAAAAAATCTATTAAAACAGAATGATAGATGATGCAAAATGAATCACAAAGTGTACATCAAATCAATTAAAATACATAAAAACTGAATACAAAATGAAATAATAAAAATACAAAAGAACTTCAAATATTAAAGGCCTTATTATAAAGGTTAATTTTAACCAATGATCTAAAAGAAGACAATGAATGGGCCTTCTCTACAAACTGGAGCTCTGACCTTATGCATTTAATCACAGATTCTACTGACTGGCCAAATGCTAATCAAATGTAAAAGGAAACTTACATCTCTGGAGAAAAGCCCACTGCACTGAACCCCACTGAAAACCTCCTGGTTTTTCCACCAAATACTGATTTCTGAACTCTTCCTGAGTTAAAACGTCAGTATGGTTGTTTCTAAATGAATATGAACTTGTTTTCTTTGCATTATTTGAGGTCTGAAAGCACTGCATCTTCTTCTCTCTTTTGACCATTTCTCATTTTCTGCATTTCATTTCAGAGACACATTGTCAGTAGTTCATAGAATGAAAGAACAATGTTCATTTTACTCAAACATATACCTAATCAGAGAAACCGATCGTTTTATGCGGTCTCACAATTTTTTCCCCGAGCTGTATATATGTAAATATAAATGTGTATTTTAAAACCCTAAGTGCACACATACACTCAGAGCCACAAATGTGAAGAAGCAGGTCATTCATGAAGCATAAAGGTTACCTGTTTGTGGGTACGTGGGGCGGAGCCTAAAATGGAGGGAAGGGGTTTTAGGTAAAGATTGTGTTTGGTGTCATTTTTCAGGCCCCTCTGCACTCACCTGGAACAGAGCACTTCCCCTCCCCGAGTCTTATCAGTTCCCAGAGGAAATACCTGCTGCAGGTAAACACGACCCTTCGACCCCGCTTCCATCCGCTCTGAGCGTACCGACCTCCACGTCTGGGAGCACTTCAGAGTCCAAATGCAGGGATTAGCTCTGCGACAACCTCCAACACCCAGCTTAGAGACTTATGTCTGTGTTCAGACCAGGTCTGGTGACATCCTCTTGGCCCCCTGCCCCAACCACCTTAGATGTTGTTCTTCATGCACGAGTGAGGAAACCTTTACACCGGCTCCACCCCAACCCGTCCTCCAGCCCCTCATCCCTCTGTCTCAAATTTAATCTTATCTACATATCAGCAGGTGTAACCGAATATCCCTGTTATCAACCGTGGTCTGCTCAGCTCTGTTTAGCATTGTCAGAGGAGTGATTTATTCAGGAGGAAACCAAATTAAATACTACATCATGTGTCAAAGGAATGGCTGTGTTTGTGATGGAAGTTGGCGTCATTAGAGTGTGAGGAATATGATAAACTTTCAAAGTGAACACATTAAAGAATGGTTGTAATTAAAGCAGAGACGTACTCTACTTTTAATGACTTTAGAGTATAATTAATTCTCCTCCAGTATCTCTAACAGATTTTTCTAATAAATGTGTGGGTGGGGATTTATATTTAATTACTTCCCTATGAATTTTGAAATAAGGGTTGATCTATGAAATTTGACAGTTGCGATGGGACAAACGCCTCTCCCTCATCATTTTATGGATGACAAGCATGCAGAACGTGCAGACAGGCGTTTGCACCGTTGTGATTCAACATAGTTTAATGCAGTGACCATAAAGGCTGGCAGAAATAGGATTGATAAAAGTACAAATACAAATACTTTCAATTCTATGTTTTGACATAACTAAAATGATCTGGACATTGCAAGGTTCATAGAGCACTAAATATTTTACAAAATCAGTATTTATGAAACAAAAATGAAGTTAAAGTGGAGAAAATGATTCTGTAAACTGAATAACCCTTTGCTGTTTCTATAGAGTTGGGAAGGGAGAGTCTGGACCATAGAGATGTGTGTTAATTTCTAAAGCTAGAAATTATTGATCAGACTTGAAATCTGGGTGTAATGAGGGATTCAGACTAAAACCTTCAGAAACATATAAAGACAATTACAAAATCAGCCTTCTATCATCGGAGGAACATTTCCAGGACTGAAGTTGTAATGTCTTAGCAGAATCAAGAGAAACTCATCTAAGTGTTTATTTTTAGTCACATTAATTATTGCATTGATTACTTCTTCTGCCAAGAAAAATCCTCCAGCTGATTCACAACACTTCAGCTGGCGTTCTCACTACAACCAGGAAGAGAGAGCACATCGCCTCAGTTCTAAAGTCCTAACACTGATTCACTGTAGCTCAGAAAACAGACTCTAAATTACTTGTGTTAGTTTATAAATCACTGAACAGCTTAGCACCAAAATACATTAAAGGTCTGTTTTAATTGCAGGTCTTTGACAGCTAAAATCTGGTCCAAATTTAGTCATCAACAGGACAGCGATTCCATGCGCTGCTACAACTTCACAACAAAAATGGCTAAAAAGAAAAAAAAATGAATGAGTTGAAAGAATTCAGTCAAAATTCAGACTCAACTTGATGGAAATGCTGTGGATGGTAAAAAAAAATATATATATGTTGGTGGAGCTGATGTGCTAATATATTTCACTTAGTAAAAGGATTCATATCAACAAACACACATTCATTCATGAATGGTTGGAAAAGGACGATAATATAACAATCTTCATTCACAAAAATAATGAATGGCTAAATTATCTACAAGTGAAAAATCTATTTAGTAACTTGCAAAATGTAAAGTATTAATTGTTTCAACTCTCAAAACTGTAAAAAAAAAAAAAAAAAAAAAAAAAGCTAATGTATGATTTCCTAGCAGGCTAAGTTATATCAAAACTGAAAGTTTGAGAATCAACTACTTTGTACCTAAAAGAATGAAAATATACTTTAATAGGATTAATTAATCACAGCTACAAACACAAAATAAACCCAGAAATCCTGAGGATTTAACCAGATTCTGCTGAAACCAAACCACAAGCAATCCCCCTGGATTTAACTAACAATCAACAAACTAATAGATATGAATGCTTAGAGATCTGCGTCAGCAAATATAGTCATTTAAGACAGAGATTTGAGATTTGCTCCAAGTTTTCTTTCAGCTGTAGTCGTCACCATAATCAACTTTATCACCAAAACAATGAAAAACCTTCCTTCATTTTCTGTAGCGGGGGTGGCATTAAAGTCAGCGAAGCTGATTAACCAAATATTTACTAATTTTCCTGAGCAACCCCATGTGATTTATCTGCACTTTCTGGTCTATCATCCCAAAGCAGAAATAGAAGTTAGTTGGGTAAATTCACAGTTAAATGAGAATCAGTTTGAGGAGTTTTGAGTAAATAATTCAGATTGCCATTGAACCACAGCCACCTGGATATGACAGCGGTGGCCTCCACCTTCAGAATATAACTCCTAATTGCTTATTCAAACATTATTTTGTATATGTAAAATATTTTAAAAACATTAGAAGCTAAAATACCAAACTCCAATGCTAGCAATTGGCTGGCATTTGCAAAGCAGCATTTATTTATTTATTGCATTTGTTTTCCTTGCTGTTGGCTGACTGTGGATGTTAGCTGCTGCGGTAGCGCCAAGACAGTTTTCACTATGCATAGTAATGCATACCAACGTATAGTTCATGTTTAAACTATTAAAATAAGGAACTATGATATATTTTTGAGTATATGGGTCATAATAATTTAATTCTGTGATGTTGTCAGCAAGGAAAGGGGAAGAAGATGACTTTGGGACTTTTGTTGATGCCACCAAGAAAAGGTTTGTGGACCTGTTAACAGGTCAAATTTTAACCGTCTCCCCTTTAACCAGCCAACTATGACTGGTGACTCACCAGCACTACTGTAACATGGGGTTAGGGTTACTTTCTCACCACTGGCTCTCCAACATAACCCACCAGTCCGGTCCCCGGCCCCTCCTCCATCGTCACCTGAGCCACACAGGTAAATGCTTGACTTTATTTGATGGATGTGGTTTCCCACGGTGACAGTGATGTATGCAGGCACATCGCCCCTCTCCCCCTGTGTAGTGGAGGCTCGTACTGGAGTGGTGATTTCAAGATGATAACCTCCTTGGCGCACCTATTTGCCAGCAGAGGCGAGGGAAACCGGAGAGGACAAGACATCCTGTGTGAAGCACCTGAGTGAACGCCTCATCAGGCTGAAACAAAGGGACCTCCTATCTGAAAGACACAAACAAACCTGTTAAAATAATACATTTAGGTCATGAACGGCTCTTAATTAGTCTCTGATTTCTTCATATTTTGGTTCCTAGAAAGGAGCTGATGACCAGAGGAAGAAAGGATTTCCTGTGGCGTTCTGCAGTGAGGTGGGCAGAGTCCCCAAAACGTTTACTCAATTAAGAGTAGCACGACTTCAATACATTCTTACTCAAGTAAAAAAAAGAAAAGAAAAAGGTGTTTGGTAAAAAGTCTACTCAAGTACTGAGTAACTGATCAAATGATCAATTATTTAATATTTAAAAATTACATAATCAGATGGACCTAAATATAAAGTGGAAATTTTTGCATTGGACAAAAATTACAATAATTCATGTAAAAACAAAGACAAAAATCTTGCAAAAGAATACTTTTCCAAATCAGTTTCTGTCAAAATAAAACTTCTGAAACGTTAAAAACTTCAGGTGTGTGTCTGTGTTTTTGGATAAAACATGTTTGTTTTTCATTCAGTGGGTAGAAAATCCAGAAATTTTACTCAAGTAAGAGGAGTAATACTTCATAATAAAATTACTCAAGTAATAGTATAAAATACAGCGTAGTACAAATAGACCTAAAAGTACATTTTAAAAAAGTTACTTAAGTAAATGTCAAGTTCCACCTCAAAACGTTGCTTACTTTTAGGGCTACTTTATTCAGCCTGTCAGCCTGTTGATGGGACAGTCTAAACAAAAGTCAAGAATTGAAAAGGAAAAAGAAAGAAGTCATAAAGATGCTTAAATTGATTTGAAAAGTTGTTTGAGTTCAGAAAAAATGGGCTGAACAAGCTGCACTTTTAAATTCATTTTCAGACCAAATTTGGTTACGTATAGTTTAAAAAAAGACAATTCTCACTGTACTTTTCTGAGCTAAATAATATAAGATCTGGCCAATCTGAAAAAAAAAAGAAACTGCAAGAAAAGATCTCCATGGATGTCTGGTGTGGGAAGAGAAGTGAAAGATAATGAATCACATTCAGTATGTGGCAGCTCTTCGCTGGATTGTTTCCTTTTTCTCTCTAAAATACACAATTAACAAACATTTGTTTTTCCATTTTTTTCTAAAAGGAACTAAATTAAATTATGATTATATATCGTCCTCTGGAATATATGTTATGTTTTTATAGGCATTATCTTTAGATACTGTTTGTGTCTTTTCTTAAAAGCCTGACACTTGTTCTTTTCTATTTAATTTGTCTAGTTTACAAACTCTTTGAACAAATATGAGTCCAAAGAAAAACTCAGAAAGACAAGAACTTTGGGCATTTCTGAAATATTCCAAGAAAGACTTGGCTGTTGGAAGAAAATTTAAAAGAAACTCTTTGCACAGAACTGAATACAACATGTGCAGATATAAAGAGTTTTAGTTCAGTTTTCTAATAGCTACACCATTTCTTTGGTGCTTGCAGTCCCCAAACTACAGCTTAATTAACAAAAACACAACAACACGGTTCTGGTTCCTACTTGAGACAAACTCTCCCTGTATCTCCGCCTCTCTCCTCCTCGTCATTAGCAGAAAGCCTCACATTAGAGATAAGCAGCGACAATGGCTGGTGTGAAGGCCTGGATCTCCGATGTTTTTATCTCTCACTTCATCTGCAGCCTGTGGCGTCTCCGTCAGAGGATGTTGTTTAACCAAGTCAAACACTCAAACATCCTGTGGCATCGTCCTGCCTCAGTGTCTCACACACACTTAGACACAATCCACGTTTTATGGTACTTCACACTTTGCAGAGGTCTGGCCCTGTGGACCGTTCAGTGTTCAGGTGACATACAGCAGACGATTTATTACTGTTATTTTGAATAAATACATCTGTTTTATTTACACATATATGCTTTATTACCAACAAATTTTAAAACGGAAGCATGCATGATCTGTTGCTATTGCTCTATATCTGCGTATAATAATAATAATAATAATAAATAATAATAAATAATAATAATAATAATAATAATAATAATAATAATAAATTATGACCCCCTAGGCTTGGCGTGTCCAAAGTGAGGCATGAGGGCCATTTATGGTCCTTGGACAGATTTTTTTGGCCTCCAAATGCAGATCAAGTGTTACACTAATTTGTTCATTAAACTTAATATTTTTAATCAGGGTAGAAATAATAATTTTCCTGCAATGAAAAATTTTAAGTAAAACAAAGTATTTATGTAGAAACATTTACTGAACAGCCAACTTTGCTGCACCCTAAACAGCTTTTATTTCATTTATTAAACTCAGTCACGGCGTTTTGAAAGAAAGTGGCCCAAATCCTGCTTTAATAACTGAGATTAAATTTGCTTAGCCAGGCCTGAAAGACTTTGAAAACTAACTCCTTTTTAAGTTTTGGATCTACAATGGATACCTTGTCTACAAAAAAAAAATAAACATTTAAACAACTCAGATGACTATTTGGTTTATTTTATGATTTTTTTTTTTTTTTTTTACATTTTCTTGGCCCATGAGTACAAAGATTTTGGCCCACATGTCAAAAAGTATGGACAACCCTCACTTAGGCAGATGAAAAGTCTAAATCTGAGAGCAAACAAATTATTTATGTTATCTATTAAGTTAAAATGCAAAGTCAGGACGGTTTCTGGCAACTTTCATTCGAGTTTCTCCAAAAATGCTTACACGACTGCACTCGCTCACACGTATCCACACACGCACATCTCCTGCGTGAAGGGAGGAAGCCCCAGAGCAAGCAGGTTAATATCAGGAGCACTTGACAACAATGGTGTGTTATGAGGTGCTGCAGTGGTAATAAGGTCTTTGTTGGGACTTTAAAGCACAGCCACATCACATCATTACTCATACTGGGCTACCAGTCGCTAGTAGGCATGGCAACCGGGACTTGGCTGAAACCAGAAGCAAGACCAGAATCTCAATGCAGACAGGGGAGCACACACACACCCACACACACACACATACAACAATGTTCTGCTGGGAGGAAAAAGTTCAGAATCAGACACACTGACCACAGACCCGAACCTTAAACATGGGACTATTTATTAAGTGAAAATAACATGTATTTTGCAGATAAAACATCTTAAGAGGTCAGTTTGAAAGAGTTGACATTTAAATTTTATCACATTAGAATATTTGAAATGGTAGCGTACATTCAGACTTTGGCAGCAACAATCTACATTTACTCAGTTACATTTGTGTAACTTTTTGGAAAAAAACAATTTTAGGAGTTTTTTTTTTTTTTACTATGCTGTACTTTTTACCTTTACTTGAATAATTTTGCTAAGAGTATTGCTACTCTTACTTGAGTCAAATTGCTGTATTCTCTACCCACTGTGAGGAACTTTTCTGACTAAAAAACAAGCCTGTTTTAACCAAAGATTCAACAGACACAGACACACACACCTGTTTTTGTTAAAGTTCATATAAATTATTTTCATTTTGGTCTTTAAAATACCACAATTTCTACATAATGTTATATTTGGGCCTTCTGGTTATGTAATTTTTAAATATGTTTCTCCAAACTCAATATTTAGAGAAACAAAACATACATGCTAAAAGCCATTTAGCATGCATGACGTAGCCATATATGCTAAATGTATGGCTAGGACATTTTGCATACCATGTATGGCTAAGTGTATGCTAAACATTTAGCATACATTTAGCTGAATGTATGAGTAACTTGAGTAGCCTTTTTATCAAATACATTTACGCTCTTACTTGAGTCATTTCTTGGATAACTACCGTTTACTTTTACTTGAGCATAAATATGTCGAAGTCTACATATTGAGTACAGGTTTTGGGCAGCTACTCTACCCGCCTCTGCTTCACTTCAGTTTGGATGAATCAGGCTGAAGGGACGGTCCAGTCGGACAGTGTGAATAGACAGATTAGGAGTGGACAGTGCGGAGCGCAGAGCGCAGGTATGCAGCGGTGTGAGCGCTTCCTCCTGCGGGTTGCCGGGACTGTTGGGTCAGTGCGGAGCGGTCAGCAGCTGCTGCCTGGCCTAGGTCCCACAGTTCCCAGGCTGGGGGGATTGACAGGCCAGTAATAAAATCAGGCGCCCTGGTTGGGCTGTGTGCGGCCCATTGTTCCCCCAGCAAGGCCCACGGCTGCTGTTTACTTTCTCCCATATGCATTATTCAACGGCACAGGAGCTCCCGGAGAAAGGGGCCCTATTCAGGGATCCTCTTGCCCTTGTTTTGTTTTGCTAATTTTCAATTAAAATAAACCATCTCTTGCCAGTGCCATGGCTGAGTGGGGAAACAGAGTGGGACGCTGTCCCTGCCATTTGGGCCGTCTGAGAAGATTAGACAGAACGTGTAAACGGGAATAAAATGGAATGTATCATTTATTTTGTCAGCGATATGTTTGCTACGGAAGGATTTAAAAAGAGACAATGAATAAGGTTGCTGTTAGAGATTAGAGCGTATGCTTTCCCCTTATGTTGTCTTTTTTAACTTGCTGTCTGGTATGACCTAATTTTCTGTAAAAGACAAACAAAAACAAACATTTTGATTTTCAAACAGTAAACTAGTGGACGCGTCTAGTTGAACTAGTTGAAGCAGGTTGTAAATCTCATCCTCGAAGTGGCAACAGGAGGATTCCCATATGGTAAGAGAAAGTCTGAACTGATCACAAAGACAATGACTCCTCAATAATGACTCCCAGAGGTCATTAAATGAAGCCGGCCAGGGCAAGCTGGACTAATCAATAAGTCCAGTGATAGCTCCCTCTTTAGCTGGCTTATTATTCTCACAGGAGGGGGAAGAGCCTTCGTCGCGGAGAGCGGGGACAGATGCAGGGACAGTGAGGAGTTAAAGATTCACCACACATCTGTCACTTCATCCAGAGCGGCGGCTCAAAGGCGGCCTGCCTGCCTCATGCCAGGCCTACCTGTGGCTTAGGTCTGCCATATGTCTCTCCGCTGGCCTCAAATCCCCAACGGTCCCACTTATATTTTGCCTTAACAGCATAAATAGTTTTCTAAACCTCCAACCATGCACTTACACACAAATGCCTGCCACAGTTTTCTGCAAAAGCATTCACAAATTCACTTTTTTTCATAATTTGCAACCAAAAACTCCAGTATTAATTTTGAGGTTTTTATGCAATAGACCAACATAAACTAGCCCAAACTATTGATATATATGGTTTTCTAATATATTACATAAAAATATGAACAGTGTATATAATTAATTATTGCTCCAAAGCCAGTTTAAGTTCCTCAGATAGAAGAGTTTGACACAATAAACAGCACCTGACTGCTTTGTAACGTAACAAAGTGAATCTTTCTTGATTGGATTAGATTGACTGTAACATTCTGCACAGCTGGTGGAAACAGGACTGTCACTTCCAGATTCTCACATCTGCAAAATGAAATGTTTGCCAATAAAAAAAGCTTCCAATTTGAATTTGGATTCAGAGCGTTTGTGGAGATTTATTTTCAAGACTTGTCTGTGATTTTTTAAGTAGATTATGTGGTTAGATTTGTGTAAACTTCGATCCAAGTTTTGCTGATGCAGATTTTGTTTCCTTGACTTAACGCCAGTCATGAAAGATACATAATTCAAATGTTAAATTTGAAAGACACAGAATTTCTTAACTTTTAATTGTATGCCAACAAGAGAATTGCACAACACCCTTTTATGTTTATAGATTCGTTCCTATGAAAATCAGACTAATTTGATGCGTATATAGTCACAATGGCAATTATTGTTGTGTATTTAATGAAAAAAAATAAAATATGACCCTGAATAGTTGGATAATTGGATGATTTTGATCTTTGGGGTGCAGAGATGAAACCCCACTGATCTGAATCTCTCTTTTGCGTCTCTGGCTGTATGTTTGCAGTTGTTGTCCTGCCTGGTGGAAGGTAAACCTTCACCTAGTCTGATAGTTTTTGCAGACTGTTTGCAGACTGTTAACATGATTTCTAGTTAGATTGTTCAGCCATCCTGCCAACAATTATGCTCAGCTTCTCTATCCCTGAAACAGACATGCATCCCCACAGTATGATGACGACTCATGACGATTTCAAGGTTAGTGATAGAGTAGAACCAGATCCAAATGGAGACTGCAGACTAAATGAAAACAGGTGAGCCGATATGAGGACAGGTAAGCCGCATAGCAGACGACGGATTGCAGAAGGAAGCTATTTGTGAGAGAAACAAGCTGACTTGTAACTTATTGGGAGGCGATTAGTGCATGGAAACCAGGTGAGCAGAATGCAGAGCAGATGGGTGAGGACCTGAGAGAAAATTGCCATGTTTCCATTACAAATGTGTGCAAATCTTTGTCTGCGTTCTGCTAAAACACAGTTTTGCAGTTGCAGCGTTTTTGTTAAATAAGAAATTAACTTAAAATCATATGTGAATAACCTTGTTCACGTGATAAGTCACAAAAAATAATGATAGGAACAGATGTAGTCAATGGCTTTAGATATATCCATAATTCAGCCATTTGCTCATGTCGGCGTCTTATTCAGGTGTTGGAACAACAAGCCTTTGTACTTGGGAGCGGCTACGTATGCAAGCATTTTGGGAAAATTGTATTTGTCAATTTTACAGAGTAACTATGGATTCAACGCTGTTTTACCAATTGAGCGATGCTGTGAGAGCTCAGGTGGAGCCAGATGCACAGTGTCTGAAAAAATAAAAAATCATCCTTCTGCTACTTCTTGTCGTCTTCTTTGTCGTTTTCGACAGTAGTAACATCCGGCTGTTGATCATATGACTCCTGTGACGTGAAAAATATTTTCCATTGCAGTTTTGCAAAACACATTTATTTTGATACGGTTGAGAAGCCACCTCCTCCGAGTGCAAATACTTTCTACTGAAAATAATAAGTTTTTTCTAAATTGACATATTTCCATTAAGAAAATTTCACATTTATTTGGTTAATGGAAACAAAGGACAAAAGAAGAGCTACTGAAATAAAGACTAGAGAGTAACACTAAAATACAGTAACAGAATACAAGAAAAAAAAGGCAGTCTTTGAAATAAATGTATGCAATAGAAAAAATATTTTCCATCCACTTTCCAACTTTCTGCTTCCTTGTTTTGGCCTGGACACAAGATTCCAATCAAATATATTCTTTGAGGTCGCAATGTGATCAAATGTAAAATACTGCAGGGGTGTAAGGACTTCAGCAAGCCAGCAACACATCTTTCTATTTAAAATTCAAGTCAGTACAAAAAAATCTGAAAAGCAGATCCAAGAGTCAGCTCCCTCATACTCACTTCTGTTACCGATTAAACGTTGATGCCCAGTTAGCAGCATTCTGTCACGGCCTGCTTTAGATATTGCAGAAGCCAAGTTTGTTTGGACTGAACAGTGCATACGGTACATGCACTGTAATATTCAACACCATCAGCTGCTGATTTGCTTCAGCCTATAATAAAGAGAAATAATTTCTCTTTGGCTTGCCATCTTAGCCCATTAGTGCCTGGTGAGTGGGGATGTGAATGTGGAGGGCCTCTTGGCATGGCTGGACGCACTATATTCCCCTGCTGGGTGCAGGTGAGCACTCAATGCAGTCCTCAGCACCTGCCCTCTTTGTTCCCCTTGTTGATGGCTTTGCGGCGTGAAGGGGATCCGTTTGTCTGGCTCTCGTAAAGGCAGCAGCGCGAGGCCCAGTGAAAGCCATGCTGCTGCCATGGCATTGTGTGGGGCCTGCGTGGCTCCCAGAGTGACCCCACCAGTTCACTTCCTGTGAAGAACTGAAGGAATATTACAAAAAAACAGCAGAAACACAGATTTACACTGACATGGAGAAATGCAGGTTAAAAATGTACATAACAGATAACTGATTTTGAAAAATGTAATGAATGTAGACGTTTAAGATATTTCCCAGCAGGTGAGTAGAAGCAGCATTCAGCTTCTATGCACCACAAATCAGGAACAAACTTCCTGATTTGTAAGTTTGTTCCTATTGTAAACCAGACAAAACACTAATTTCCTTTAAATCTAGACTAAAACTCACCTGTTTAGAGTTACTTTAGTACTATAATAAATTAAACACTGACCAAAATTTTGATGTGTAATGCCACTTGGAAAAATGTAATGCTTGAATTGTTTATTTTTGTGTGTGTTTTTATGATGTAAAGCACTTATTGCAGAAATATGCTATACAAAAAACTTGATTGATTGACATTTCAGCTGTAGTGCCACCATAAATTACACATTAAAAACTTTATCACTCAGTAAAGCACATTATATAGATCAGTTACACAAAGATGGATGTTGGAAAGTCTTTATTTCTGTTATGATGATTTTCAAATTATAGGTACTGAAAGCATAACATTTACAATTAGAATATTACGTCATATACAAATTAAGAAAGTAATTAATGAAAAGCATGTTTAATACTTGCTTAAGGTATTTATAATCTGACAAACGAGACTTGTTGGGGCAATTGAGGAAATTAGTATTCTGAACAACATATATGATTTTTTTTTTTTTCAAACTGAAAACCTTTTTAGGCCCCAATTTATCTAAATTAAACTTGGCTAAAATATCAGCATTTTGTTGACAGATAATTCAGAAACATTATAAAAATTGAAGTTAAGTAAAACAAAGAAGTAGTGATCTGATGTTTTCATATTTTTAACCACTTCCCCCAACTATATTTAAAGTATCCTTGATTGTTTGTTTTAGTCATAATGATCTCTTGTCTTTAGCTAATAGTATCCTAAATCTTCTGAATATAACTTATAGCTTGACAAATTATGCTAAATTTGTAATTTACACAAATTTAGCATCTGATATCTCTTTAATGAGTTTATTTACATTCTCAGTTCTTTCTAGACTGAAGAATGTGATAAAAAATAAATACTTTTCTCAAGCTGTGTGTAATGTGGCATAACTTGTACATTCTCTAGACTCTGATTGGTTGACCTGCACTCCATGACTACTCCTCCCCCCCCGAAGTTGTCAGCCAAGACTCGGAGAAAGTTAACAGGAAGCCTGATCAACTTGTTGAGATTTGGCTTCTGTAGTAATGTTTCTGTTTGCATGCTATCCAATGTTTGTCTAAGTTGGTTTAACGTTCCTGCATAGCTTCTTATTTTGCTTTTCCTCCATATTTCCTGGTTCAAAATACAAAGTAAACTGACCAATAGCTGATCCGAGAACTTGTGTGATATGCTCTCTTGTCCTGGTGTTGTTCAGGACTCTAGCAGCTCAGTTTTGGATGAGACCAGTGAGGAATTTGTTACAATAATTCAACCTACTGAAAATAAAAGCATGCACCAGTTTCTCTGCACCTGAAGTCTTTGTCTCCTTCTGGAATAGCATGATGACTTGATATTTAATTTCTGCTCATAATTATAGCAAACACAGACAGATGAATGTTTAACATTCAGGCACTTGAAAATTATACACAAGCACAAATATTGTCCTGATATTTTTTCCTGATTTGTTTTTCTTTTTTTCTGTGTCTAGTAATTATGTTTATTTTATATGATGATCAGGATAGGTGGTTAAAGGTTCTGACTAGTTTATGTTTGAATTGTCAGTATTTATTAACATTTAGTAGCTTTACTACTGGAGGAGTAATTGAGGAGCAGCCCTACTCATCGAGGAAGCTGGAGTACCAGGTGAGAACCCACACATGCACAGGGAGAGCATGCAAACTCCAATCAGAAAGCCTCCAGAACTGGATTCAAATAGCTTTTTCCTATTTGAAAAAGCAATTTTCAAATTAAAATTTGAAAATAGTGGCAGTCCCCCAAATTTAAATTTGCCTGGAATATTTTTCAGCCAAGAGTTTGTAGAGATCAAATAAATGCTTTTCAAAGTCCAGACCTAACTAGACAAATCAGGTGAATAAAATAAAGCAGCGATAACAGTTTGGAAAGGAAACTCTAATTACTATTTCTTTTGTTTCCCGCTCTTTAGATTTTCTTGCTGGAACATTTGTGTGCGATTACTTTGAGCCCTGAATTACTCAGCATTTTTTCTTTTTCGCAAATGCTCAAAATTCAGTTGAAAAATTCATAAAAACAATTTACGATAACATATAACCAATTATGATTAGGTCACAGTTTTGCATTAAAGCCTTTACAAATACTGAGCACCAAATCCGATAAAGTGGGTCAATGCATAGTGGAGGTCAATGATCGCACTGAAATAAGCCTGACATTAATGTTTAATTTATATGATTCTCCAGGATATGAAATCTTACTGATAAGCTAAAGCAAATTAAGTGGCTGAAAGGAGGGTCATGAGCAGCTTGGTATTTAAGATCCAGGCTTTGAGTGGGAGCATCTTAGAAACCAATTACCAGACAAGAAATAGATCATTATTTTTTCTCAGAGGGTTGTGGGGTGTGTGGGGTGGGGGCAAAGGTGGTTGCTAAAAGGAAAGGAGGGCTTTCTAGATTGAGGAGAGAAACCACAATAAAGACATAATCATCTACCCTCAACTTTTCCTATCCAACTTTCAGATTTTAATTTGCCATCTGTGAAGTGGTACCTAATTTACTTTCGCCTCATCCCTTCAATGCACCATTGTTGCCGGAGCTGAGATTCAGAGCTTCCTCTCTTAGCTCACCTCGGCGTGAAATTGGTTTAATGAAGCTGAAAGGTATGGAGCTCTCACAACACTGTGGATTCCTGTGACACTGCTTGATCCACCCACCCCTCCTCTCCACGCCAGCCCCAGCTTCAACGCGGCTCTCCGCGCACTCGCTCATATTATGCTGCGATTCATAACACAGCCACAAAAGATCCCTATCTCGCGCATTACATCAGAGCATATTTCTGTCCCTCCGAGACTCCAGAAACTCGGGTAAATACTGATACGGGGGGGGGGAAAAAAAACAGTGGCTTATGTGGCGTGTTTCAGGCACTTCCTGCATTCGAAATGAATCTTTCACGTGGAATAATTTGTGTGTGTGTGTGTGTGTTAAAGTGAAAGAGAAAGAATAACTGAAATAAGACGCCAACAAATCAAAGAAACTAGAGATATTGGGCAGAATATAATCAGAGAGTAACCTCACCTGTTTTTCCCACCTCTTCCAATCTGACCCTGTGAAAGGTGCTCTCGTGTTACCTGTCATCCTGGGTGTGTCTTCTAATGAGAATGGGAAGGAAGTCCTGTGGGATTATGGTGTGTGTTAGTTACATTAATATGATCCCCTCAACTCATATCGCTTACTTCTACTCGCCCTCCTTTAGGACAATCGAATGGAAATGCATCCGTAACCGAATATTCCAGCTTCTACCACTTCTTTCTGAACTGAGACCCAGTTTGGAGCTGATTTCTACCCAAAAAATGCATAAAGAGGGGGGGAAAAGAAGGTCACATTCAAGTTTAAAGGGCATGAGGTGGATAGGATTTTAAAAGTGAACTTCAATGTAAGAGAAAGGGAAGGACAGCGCTCTCCAGTTACAAATGTGAGTTTTTCACATTCTGTCATCAATCACAAACAGACCAACACAAAGTAGAACATAATTATGAAGTGGAAGGAAAAAGATTCATCTCTCAGGTCTGGCCTTTATAAGAGACATAAAGAGAGGGAGACGTTTTGTCACATGCAGGAGCAAAAACAAAGTGGAAGAAAGTTACCTGGTCAGAAGAGACAGAGCTCTAACTACGTGCGTCATTCCCACAGTGAAGCATGGTGGTGGCAGCATCATGCAGCAGAGAAAGGAAAGTGGATCAGAATTAGTTGGAGCTAAATTTAGCTCAATTGTGGTAAAAAAAAACTTGTTACAGGCGGCAACAGACGAACTATAGAGCAGAGTTTTACATCAGAACAACAGCCTGAAACAAACAGTCAGCGCTGTGATGTTATGTAAAATGAATCCATATGGTCCAGTCAAAGTTCAGGCCTAAATCCAGTAAAGAATCTGTAGCGAGACCTTACAGCTCATCAACTAATATGACTGATCTTTATCAAATTCATATTTCACAAAGAAAAATTAGCAAAAATGTCTTTGCATGTGTAAAACTGGTTTGGACAAAAAAGATATGGAGCTGTAATTTAAGAAGAACACGGTTCTCCCATCTTATTGCTTTGCAGGGACTGAAAACAAACACAAACCACACTTATTATTGCTTGGAAAAATATTTGCAAAATACTCTTACTTATTCTTCCACTTTACAATTATCTGCCCCTTTGTGTGGATCTCCTGCATAAAATTTCAATAAAGTGATAAGGTAACAACGACAAACCATGCAGGGAGCATGGATACTTTAGGAAGGTGCAGTATTTTCTTGCAGAACAGGTTCAGCAGATTTTAATTCTGTCCTGCAACAACAAACTGCACTGGCTCTGAAATATTTTTAGAGGTTCTAATCATCTGTATGTTATGAAAGAGGAAATGAGTAAAATACCTTCCCAATATGAATTTAGAATTTAGTACAAAAATATCCTTAGCGAGATAAAAAGGAATTTCATTCATTTCCTCAGCGGAAGACTGAAACCTGGGAATACATGTCTTCAATTTTAGTTTACGTCATTCATTTTGAGTGTAAATTGCACTGAAAGTAGGTTGGGATGATGAAATGCTCACTTTTTAATAAATAACTGAACAGTTCATTTAATTTACTCAAAACACCAACTGAGACTGACTGTTTTACACATATCTAAATCAACTTACAAACCAATTTAACATCTCATTTAATTGTATAACAATCTTAATATCTGAGATTGTGCGAAACAAAGAGATCACCTAAACTGATTGCACAATGCAGAGCAACACTTTTATAAGCAGCATTACACGAGGAGATGAGAGGAAAGAAAGAGGATGAGCAGATTTAAAGTCTTTCAGGAACGGAGGACAGGGACAGGTCTGCCGCACAAAGGTCCCTTTACACTGTAATGACACGGCTGTTAGGCTGAACTTTGGCCGGCGTATGTCAAAAAGAATGAGCACTTTCGCCTCTGTGGCACTCAGGCCACAGCTCTGCTGTTTGTCTTTGAAATGCCATTGTGGGTGAGGCCTCTAGTGTACGCACAATGTGCCTGTTACAACTTTCCATTCACCGTGGGATTCTGAAACCCACAAAGGAACGCCAAATTATCATCCTGCGATTTTGTGCAATTTTGAATGAGCAACCGTCATCTAGTCAGAGTTGGCAAATGATTTCTTCTAGACTCGCTCTTGTTTCCTGTGATTTCAGAGCCGGCAAGGCCCATTTAGAAACAACATGAAGGTGGTTATGCACAACAGCAGCCAAGTGAGAGATCTCTGCTCAGCTGTTGTGCTTTTTCTTTCTTTTTTCCTTTGTTCTGAAGTAAAATATCTGGTCCGCAGGGGATTCAGATGAGAAAATGACAGCCACAGGGGTGCTATCTTTTACAGGTAATTACTCAATTATATGTAAACACTGTTGCAGGAGAAACAGTACAGTGGAGTGGGTCACACACACACTGCTGAATAATTCACAAGAACCTGGAATCTCAAAGAAAAGAGGCATTTGAAAATGGAAAAACTAAGATAAATAGAAAATTAAATAATGCACATCCTGATCATTTTTAAAATAAAAGTATAAATTAATATTATTAAACCAAATCCGATCCCCTAACCTCACTTTTTTTTTTTATGACAGACTGAGCACAGCCTCTTTAATCCCCTCACATTAACAGTACTGTTGTGCAGCCACTAGTGGGCGCTATCAAACAGAAAGGGACCCAAGGATTCCCCTGCAGGCTCCAATCCGAGGGGAGAAAAAAGTCTTGTTTGAACAGTGTTGGGAACCAACAGTGATTTTATAGGTTTGTTTAAAGACACAGGTTAAGCCTTTGGACAGCCAGGTAGTTAAGCAGAAGACTGTAAAGAGGCTGGGTGTTAGGTTACATTGATGCAGGCTAAAAGGATGAGTCTGCAAACATTTAGGCAGGCCTGACAGAGCAGATGAGATATAATACGTGTCCCGAAATACTGAGCTGTCACCCAACTGACTCAGGGAAGCAGAGGAGACAGATTAGAGGTTTTTAACCCCTCGGGTTTGAACTCTTTCTATTTTAGGTTTCTGCCTCCTACCTGCAGCATGAAACCACACACTTAAACGCACACTTAATCAGGGATGGAAGCTACACATGGTGAAGCACGCTTGTGGTCAGCGGCTCTCCCTGTGGTCCTGCTATGACCACAGTTACACACACGCCGAGTAAAACCCTTCTTCCCCACCGGAGCGGCCCCGCAGGCCTTCCAACCATCGCCTGAGACAGCCTGTCATGAGGAATTAGAGGGAAGGAAGGAGGTTTCCTGAAGATTTACAGGCTTTAAGTTCCTGATACCGTCACCCTGAAAGAGCGGCAGGACCTGCGGCTATTAGTAACAACAGCAGCCGCCTCCAACCGAGATGACAACACAACGCCACCCAACCGATGGCATACATTTTAGGGTTTTTCACACCTGATAATCCGGTAGACGCAATTTCGTTTGCAACATTTGTTACATTTTCAGTTTGGTTTCACTGTGTCAAACAAACCGAACCCAAAGAAAACCCTGTTCCCTACATCACCTGTGGTGGTGCTGATCCAAGAACCACTGAAGGAAACAACATAAAAATCTCTAAAGAACACATGAGAGCTTCTTCCTTCTTCATGAAATGTAAATAAAGATGGAGTAGAATCAGATTTTACTGGATATAGGAGTTCTTATTTGAGTCTTATCTCTCATTAGCGCTAGACTCTTGCATTTGTTTTGGTTGTATTTACCCAGAATGCCCTAAGCTAGAGCTTGGTTCCTGCTTTTGGAGCGGTCTCTAGTCCACTTTCATCCACATATTTATTTGAACCATACCAGAGTTCACTTCAATTGAAACGAGAACAAGGTTTCTAGGCGGGCCAGAGTTTCCATCAGATGTCAATTGCACATTCACACCTTCCCAAACTAACCAGACTTTCTAGACAAACGGATGAGAGCTTAAGCTGGGCTGTTGTGAATATATCCATGAAGAGCAAAAATCCAACTTATAATCAAATGTTTTTTTCAGTTTGCCTTAGCCTTTCAGTTTCTTCAGTTTTTTTCTGTCTGCAGTCATTGTGTAAACTAACATGTCACTTAAAGGGGTGACCTTCTCTGATATAATATAATTGTGTGCTGTAAGATGAATTTGTCATCTGCACGTTGCTTTCTAAACATTTGTCTGAATGTTCTTTGCATAGATTAGGTACACACTGCTTGAAAATGACTTGAATGCTGCTTTGCTTTTGTATTCAGAAATTTCAAGTTTCAAATTGGGGAGGAAAAAAAAAAAAAAAAAATCGAAGACCAACTGAAGTTACAATTCCAACATGGAAACTTAAAGACTCTCATGCAACTCAGAGTTTGGTAGCCAATGTGGCTTCTGTGCGCATTAAAACACCAAAATATTCACTTATAATGCCATGTATAACACTAAAGCAGTGTTATACATAGCATAGTGACCTGGTCACTTTGAGCAAGAGTCAGAAAATCCTGTTGTCCTTATGTTAATAACACAACTGCCCTCCACAAATTAACCGTAAAGAGCCACACTTTCGGGTTCAAGGTGAAACCACTCCTGAACGCGGTCTGACCTGAAGAATCGAGAACTCCCTCAAACACAACTTGTCTGACAACTTGGAGTAGTTGTCACAGGAGAGTTTCAACGTTGAAACACAAAGGCCCATTTCATATTGCCGACAAACATCTGGAAGATCTCTTGAGAAAAACTTTTGGGGAAATATTCTGTGCACTAATTACAGAGTATGGACCCTGTTACTTTGAAGTTAACGCAGCATTTCCGAAAGCTACTGTGACGGGGTTCTCTTATGCTTGGACAAACAAAAAAATGACTGCCCAAGGCCAGAGATCACTTTAGTGAAATTTATTCAGTTCTTCAAGTGAGCAAAAAGGTGGCAGATGAAGAATATATATACAGGGACATCCAGGCAGGTTAAAGCAGACAAAACAACAGAACCTTCAAGGTAAGAGTCCATCACCTTCGCTGTGATCTGGCAGGAGTCTAGCCACAGACTGCCTCCCTGTGGCGCAGAGCCCTGCTTTTAAAGCCACAGGCTCCGCCCACAGAAAGACCAATCAAGCAAACAAAACAATTAAACAATTACTTCTAACTCAAATGAACTCTTAAAGGATATAAAACAAATTATAATAATAAGGAAAATAAATAAACTTGTAATCAAAAATACAATAATCAATTTAATAGAGAACACTCAGCATGCTCCGATGACGTCATTACGTCATCACATGACTCCTGGTGCGCCACAACCGGAAATAACCCTGCTTGAAAACAAAAAACCGGGAAAATGTTTGGAAGTGAAAACGGGTTAGGATGGATGCAAACTGAAGCAGGAACACCGTGTGTGCACCCACGATGAACCGCATCAGTTTAACCTGTAACAGAGTTAGCGATTGTGTGTGGGCATGTTGACACAGACTCATAATTAAGTCCTGGCTCGTGACGGCTCCTCCGTCACAGCTACACACCACAGTGAAACATGGTGGTTGTTGTGTGATGGTCTGGGGTTAATTTGCTTCTTCGGTACCTGGACGACTTGCAAGTACTAATAGAACCAATAGAGTTGGACCATTAGTTTGTGACTTGGACCTAAAGCGCTCCGAGTCATTCAACAAGATGACAATCTGAGGCACACCTCTACCTCTAACTGGCTAAAAAAATAAAAATACAGGATTTGAAGAGGCCTATTCAAAGTCAAGTTATAAATCCGAAAGCCCTTCACAGTAAATAAAAAGAATTATTGCCAGTCTTTGCCAAACACTTGAAGACAGTTGTTGCCACCAAGACTAGAAAGGCTCATTACTAGCTTCAGGGGGCAGTTCATTTGGTTGGGATAAATTCATAATTTAAAAAAGATTTTAGTATTTTTACTCAAGTAACCTTTGAACATGTGAGTGTGACAAAAAAAAGTGAAAACAGGAAAAATTTGTAAGGGGCCAAAACTCAATTTGTAAGACTGTGTACTGTTGGTATTGATCATAATATTGTGATACCTGACAGAAGAAGTGAATTACAGATTATATCTTCACCTGTTAAAAGGTGGCAAATTAGCAGCTAGTTACTAAGCTGTCTTCAAAGTTAATGGAAGAGAAAATCGGCTAAAGATATTTGTTTTACCCTCTTTGTGGATTTTTCTGTGTAACATAACTCCTAATTATTCTTGGAAAATCTGCCTATTTGTGGATTTTTGTTCTAAAATACTTGAAAGAAAATGCACCTTGGAAAGCTGAAATGCCTAGGAGCAATGACACTTGACAAGCTACATGACATTTGAATGATTGGCTGCTCCCTCCAACACAGAGACTAATACAAGCTTGTGCATTTTCCACAGTGCACTGCAGTATGTTTGGTGTTTGAACTATTAAAACAAAACAGTTAGAAGCATTTTTATTGGAGTATTAGGTGTCCGTGGATGCCAACTATTTGTGGGCAGCTGTGGTCCCTAACCCCCGCGAATACCAGCAATCCACCGTACCCTATAAAAGTGAAAGAAATGGTAGTGAACTGTTGACAGGGTCACTGGCAGCCAAGGCTCTTTGAAGCACGTTAGAAGCAAATACTGTCCACTGCTCTTGTTCGGTTTCTGAAAGCACTAAAATGGACATCAGACTATCGGAACTGGACCACGGAGCAATGGAAGAAGGCAGAGCAATCTGCAGAACTAAAGCAGCAATGTTATGTAAAGTCCTTTTTGTTTTTTAGCTTTGCATCATGTCATAAAGCTATTCGGTCATCAAAAACATACTTGGAGTGTTGCCATGATTCTGTCACACATGTCTGAGAAATCCTTTAATCTCCATAACAACCATTCGGCTGTGCAAAACTCCTGGTTGGAACCTGGCTCTGCCTTCTAGGCACAGCTTCTCCTCAGAGTTGCAGTTTCCAAACTTCCAAACCTCCATCTTACAGACCATCTCACCCCCATGTCTGCCCCAGTCAGCTCCTTCAGACTAGCCAGCAACAATTAGCAAACACCAAGTGGAACTCTGCTGATGATTATATGGGCTACTTCGCAGTCCAACGCTGA
Organism: Poecilia latipinna; assembly: GCF_001443285.1. NCBI lineage: Eukaryota > Metazoa > Chordata > Actinopteri > Cyprinodontiformes > Poeciliidae > Poecilia > Poecilia latipinna. The sequence continues at coordinate 452,857 of NW_015112706.1, read as the reverse complement.
TAAAAACGTTGTTAAAGGGGAGGAGTGATGTTGTGATGACTTCCTGAAGGCAGACTTTCAGAAAGAGCAGGATGTCACTTAGAGAAGCACATGGTACCAGGAAGCAGAGCGATGCTTTGGGCAATGTTCCAGCACTGTGTTGTTGCAAACTATCTGCATCCTTTCATAACAACTGATCACTTTGACCTCTTTCAAGAGGAAGATGCACCCTAACACAAGACAAAAATGGTTTGAAGAGCAAAACATTGAGCCTGGGGTCTTGACTTGGCTTTCCTCTGGTTATGCTTAACAAATAAGTTTGATCAGTGGTTGCCCATTTAATAGCTTATGGGACTTTAGCAATCTGCTGCTAACATCCCACTTCTAGATACCAAAACACACCTTCAGGGCTATAAATGAGTCCATGCCTAAGGAGGTCAGGTGAAGTTTTGGCAGCAAAAATCAGGCCCATAAACTTTTAGGTCATAATGTCATGCATGTCTAATGTATCTGCCATGCTGGTTTTATAAGAAGCTTATGCAAACTCTTAAAACCTGAACATTTTCATGATTAAAAACATAAAGATGTTTTTAAACTACTCACAAAGGTATGAGTATTTCTACAAACAAGCATTTCTGCCAAGTACTTAAGTCATAATCTGCAGTGTGTAGTATTATGGCTGAATTTTCCGTGTTCTGCACTTTTTTTTTTTTTTTGACAGACCTTGTGTGACAACCTTCTGTGGCCACTCCTCATTCCAGTTAGCTTCTCCCCGGATCAACCAGGTAAATAGTAGGCGGCTTAATCTCCCTGTCAGCCTTCGTTTGCTTCCACTTTCTCCCACTGTCTACCACTTTTTTTTTATATAAAGACTGATAAATATTTCTCCTTTTCTTCCACTTCCTCAAACCGATGAAATTAGCTGATATGACACAGCCATGAGTATTTTTGTGTGACGTTTGGACTGCTTTTAGCTGCACTGTGCCTTGATAAAAGGCGTCATGGTTGGCCAAACACATGCACACAACCTGACTCATGCACATGTCATGAAAATAACCACAGGATTAAAATCTCTACTGAATTATATGGCAACTGACAGCTCAAAATCGTCAACACTTAACCTTTGATGGTCTTATTTTAAGCATTTAAGAACTAGTTTTTTGACATTTGGAGTTTTGATTTAAGAAAAAATAAACATCTGGATGTGAGCTAACATCTGGATCTATGGGACTCATTCACAGCAGAATGAAGGTGCATAAAAAGACCGTCAGATACAAAAAAGCCAAATGCATCATTTTTACATATCTAGCAGAGGGGCCTCATGTTCCGTAGATGGGCTTACACCCTGAGCAGGTATGTGCTATGCAATTACAAGACTAGCTCAGAGCGTGCAATTATCAGTCGGTGCTGTAGCATTAAGTGCGGGGGCAGCGGTGAAAACAACTTTAAAGAGAGGCGGTGAGTTTCAGGTGTCGAGATTTACCTCACCTGACTAATTTTTCTCCCTTATAATCTAGCCAAATGTCCTCAGCAATGAGGGCAGACCCACTGCGTGGCCTGGGCTGCAGTGGGTGTGACCCGGCATGGGAGAATGTGTGTAGGTGTGTTTACCGTTTTAAAAATAGGGCATGCCTGACAGACAACCGACAAATCAAAAGTGTATGTTTATGTTGTCTCTCAAGAGGGACCGTGTGAATGTTGCTATGATCGTGACTAAGTCTGCACATGTGGTATGAGGCCGCGCAACAGCGTCGTCATCAGAGATAGACAGGGCGCAGAACTGATAAGCGCGTCAAAGACTGATTGCATGTTTCTGAGGAGGTGCAAGTGAGTTCAGTGCTTTTCCAATATGAAAAAAAAAACACCAATAGGAGATCCACGGTCATCCCGACTTGTACATATGGAAGTGTGTGTGTGAGTGTTTGCATATATGCGTGTGTGTACAGCCATGTCTGCAGGGTGAGGTGGAGGCCAAGGCTTTGGCAGCAGGTCTGGCACGTATTTCAGGCCCAAACCTGCATGGAAGAGAGGGGAAAAACTAAAGAGGCAGAAAGCAAATAGGTGTGAGACTATCTGCCTTCATATGTGACAAGCTTCACTTATTCCTCACCATCATTATAAGCTCCTCACACTGTTGAAGCAGCTTAACACTGTCTCTGGATTTATTTTACAGTCATTACAGGAGCAAATCAGCAACGGACAAAACATGTATTAACTTCATGCAATCAGGATACACAAACTTTAATCTCCAGTTAAATCTTTGCACACCTTAATTTGTTGTTTGTATCTTGCTGGGTGGTCACAGTTTCCACTTGTTACACTTATATTATGTTCTCTCCCTCTTGTTTTGAGTTAAGATTCATATCTGAACATCTCCTCCACCACCTTGCAGGCAGCAGGCATGTGGGGCATACTTGTTTTTGCTTCACCATGTCAGCCAGGCGCATCGTGGCTGATGAATTCATTGTATTTCAGTAGTCATGCATTCCAGGAATGCGTTTAAAGTCTATTTGCGGTGCTCATATAGTTTGTCTCTCGTGCAGCTGTCCACACAGTTTGGCTTTTTTATTTTGATTTCGGCTTCCTGAGGTTTAGTTGGTTTGGGTGTCACTTTATTAAACATCATTGGAATAGGAAGTACTTAGATCCTTTGTTTAAGCAAAGGAAAGTTGCCTTTCTGTTGCAATTAAGATAGAGCCAAAAAAAACTGCTTGTGTGGAATTAAGCAGAAGTCCTCAGTGCATAAAATTATATCCCCTGGCTTTAATATGATAACATATTGCTTTTACAGTACAATGCTTTGTAGTTGCACTATTGTTGTAGCTAAATCTTAAAAATCAGGAAACCTCTGTCAGAATGTTTTGAAACAAATGAATTGCTGATTGAAAAGTTTGCATACTCTCACTATGTGCATAAATATATTCAGCAAATTAGTTCAAGAAGTAAAATCGTAAGGATTTGACATAAATAAGGTGCTATATTTCAAGTGTTTATTTCCGCCACTTTTAATGATTATGGTATACAGTTGATCAAAACCCTACACGCCTCTTAAGAACAGTGATATTACTGTCTTTAAAGCAGCTGCTGATACTTTTGTATGCATGAGCAGGTACCAGCTGTAAACTGAAATGAGCATCTCAATAAAGCTTATCATTGTAAAGTAGAGCTGAATTAGAGTTGATTTTGATTAGAAGTAAATGGAATACCGATCAGCATATTTCATCAACATCAAATATGTTGAACAAATTAGAATTGTGTTGTTTTTACATGTTTGGCTAAGCTTTAGAAGCTGCTGGTGTTGTACTGGTGCAGCACCAGCAGTTAAAGACATTTATGTTTGTGTTTTAGAAATTAAAAGTTTTAAGTCAATTCAGCACTGTTTTTCTGTATTGGATCAGTATCGGCTGGTACTAAACCTCAGATATCGGTATCGGAAGTGAAAAAAGTGGATTGGTGCATCTCTACTACAAATAAAAGTAGTAGAGATGCTACTTTTATTTGTAGTAGATACAAATAAAAGTAGTTTAATATCCAACCAAAGGGTTGGATATTAAAATATCCAACCCTTTGGTTGGATATTTTAATCAGCAAGCAAATTAAAATACACTCTACCATATCTGGTCGACAAATATCCAACCAAAATGATACCAAAAGCTTGTTGATATCTGAAACTTGTGTCTCTCCAACTTGCTGTGGATATTTAGGGAAATATTCCTGAGGGTGTATGCATATTATTGAGACTATATGTATATTTCTGACCCTGTGTGGTTTCAGGAAACCTTTACATAAAATTCAAACAATTTCACCCAATTCATGCTGCTTCAATCTGAAAAAAAAGAACATTTCAAATAATTTACACAGCTTTACATAATGTAGACAGGTAAACTATTTCAAGAAATTACATTTAAAAAAGAAGGAAATGCTTAAATCACCCACTGTTTATAGATAAATGTGATGCAGGAAAACATAAGATTAATTAAGGAGCCCGAGAACGGAATAATAAAGACTGAATAAATGTATTCAGACTGACATGCCACCATCCTCACCAGCTGGACTTGTGGCTCCTCAATTTGGTTTATTTACAACAACAGCCATTATGAGTTGCATTTTAAATCTAGCTACGAATCCACTGAGGATACTGGCAGATAAAAGGATTTCCTTTCTAATATCCAGCTAATGCCTACACCTACACGGAAACGCTTCTGAAGAGAGGATGTGTCCCCCGAGGCAGAAAGTAAATCACTGTCCATTGTGACCACGGCATAAAAGTGGCATTACGGAGTGTATCAACTCCATAACCTCAAAGGAAATCTCTATTCAGCGGCTATAAAAGAACGCCTTTGCTCTCTATTGCTGTCGGGCCAGTTATGGAAAGAAAGAATGGATTAAGAGAGAAAACAGACAGAAGAAAAGTGGAGAGCACACAGGTGAAGTCCTATGGCGGTGGAGGTTTGCTCAGCTGTGCTGTATTCTTTTCTGCACCCCACCCTGCAACCAAAGACCGGGATATCTTTCCATTTCACTCTCCCCCACCCTCCCTCGCTCGCTGTGTCTTTCTCCCGCTTTCATATTTGCACAGGTGAGAGGACAGCCGTCCAATGAGTGTGGGTGGGAGACCTGAAAGTCAGGTTTTCCTGGCTGCCTGGTGGAAGGAGTTTACCTTCAGACTGGTGCAAAGACAGAGATTTGATCACAGGGGCCCAGCCAGTCTTTTGTCTGAGCAGACAGCAAATACACAAACATGAAAAAATAAGCAATTCAGAGCTCATTACTTGCGAAACACAGCGAAATATTAACATGTAGCAGGTGAGCTGCATGATGTTAATATAAGATTCAGAAAAGAGAGGCAGGTGGAGCAACACCGGAGTCATAATGGGTGGAGAGGTCTTGCCACCAGGGCCAAAAGTTCATAGCAAGGAAAGGTAACTCAAGCCACCATGTGCCAGAGTCTCACGTGTTTCCATCCCTGTCCTACCAGCTCGGGTTTCTGGCTCGTCCAGGCCTCTTAGGAGATGAGGTCCCTACACGCAAACACCCTCCTACCCCCATCTTGATCGTCAACTTTTTGAGCCCTTTTGCCCCGCCTTCCAATACTAAACACACACTATAGGCAAACACATACATAATGCATCAACTCCATGAGTGAATTCAGCAAACACAGGAGTGAAGGTTTAATCCTGAGAAACTCCATGTTGCCTCACTAACGCAAGCAAACAAGGATTTGCACAAGTCCGAGAGGATGAGCCGATTGCGTAAATCAGAGCGGTGCCTTTCTTTTATCACGCTACAGTCTTGAAGGTTTACTCTGGGCCTTTCAAACATAAATAGCCAATGTAATGTAGCCAACGCAGCCAGAGGAACAAGTTGTAAATCATCATAATTATCATTACGCCCTAGTCAAGACAGTGTTGGTCAGATGCAAGCGGTGGGATTATCTGACATATGTACACCTGAGGGCATTCTCCTCCTTCCTCCCTCCCGTCTCCTCCTCTGCTTGTGAAATTCCACCGAGGGAAATTTATCTGATTCATATCTTCTTCAGTGAAACCTGAATCATCATTGAATAACAGAAAAAATACAGTTCAAGTTTCATTTCAACAGCCAATATGGTTGAGCTGACACCACATACTTATTTACAGTGTATAAACGACATATAAGCCTTTTTCTTCTCAATGTTTGATATTAAATCATAATAAAAAAAATCTATGCATCTATATTTGCTAAATGCTAGGATAATGAGAAAGTGAAGGTTTAAGTGTCTTCTTTATAATTTATGCATCTTTTTAGAAGCAGACCATTTTTTTTAAACTCTTAGTTGTTTTTCTTTTTTTTATAATAATTGCTATTCTTGTGTTACAAGTTCAAGCTTCCCAGCGATCCTCTGAATAAAAAGCATCAAATAAAAGTTACGCAAATGATGTTCCTTTTGTGTTGTTGAATAAACACACCTGTGCTAGCACTGTTTCTGTGAGGGCAATTCGGTTTGACTAACTGTAAACGCTGAACATGCAAAGGCATTATATTTGCATTAAAAAAGGTTTTAAAAGACTAAAAAAGGGTCTTAGATGTTTGGGGCTTGTATCAAGTGTCTGGAAGTAATCAAAAGATTAAACTAAGGGACATCATTATACTCAGAACAAAGAACAAAACAATAAAAAATACTTTTTCATCCAGTTTGATATGTTGCTGTCAGACCAGACATTTAAAATACCAATCTACTAAAGACTTATTCATTCAGTCTGCTACCAAGATATCACTGATTAAATGAGTTAAAGTTTAAAGTTACAGTTTAGTGTGATTTAGTGACAAATTTTTATGTTTTTGTCATTTAAAGCGTTTTGAAGTGCGTTGTTGCTGAAATGTGGGATACAGATAAACTTGACCTGACTTGACTAATAGTCAAAAAAAGATTAAAATTAATGCTGTATAAATAGCCTGAAATTAATTGAAGTTTAAGAAATGACTGTGTTTTTCAAAAAAAACTGCAGAATTTAAAACTTTTGGTATCTTTCTGCAATGAGAGAATAAAGTCAACTTCAATAAAGTTGACTTTAGTTTTATTATGCTTCTGATTACTGAAGGTGCAGAGCCTGAAATACACATGATGTCATCAGGATAAGATGACGCATGGACGATGAATATCCTTATAATGACAGGATAAGCATTTTAGTAACCCAGAATTTCCTCATTCTTTGAAAAGTGGTCTGGAGTCACCTGTTTGGCGCCGCAATAAACTTTCAAACAATAACTTTAAATATTTCTTCCAATTAACATAACCACCATGTTGTGTTTGACATAGTTTTTTTGCAATGTATAACTTGTAAGAATAGAATATATATATATATATATATATATATATATATATATATATATATATATATATATATAAATAAATAAATAAAGATTAAGAAAAAATAGCAATATTATCACCTAGAAATAATGTGAAGTTATCAGAAATATTCAAGGGATGTGCACCTGAGTAGGATTACTGTTTTATCTAAGTGTTCATAATATACTTTTAAGTTTGTGCATTAAAACAGCTCAGCAATAAACCAAAAACAGACAATTCTGTTACAGCAATAACACTTTACAACTTATGAAGAGTCACTAGATGTGTCATGAAAGTGTAACACATTTTAGAGAGTTTTTCCTGATGTGGACTTTTAGGTTATTCCTGAATTCTGGATTCAACGTGACGTTTTAGTGATAACTGTAGCTAATTTTACAGCATTTACTTTGCATTTTAAACTCTAAAATATTACTTTCACAGGAGTTATTCTTCTTACTCCACATACACAAAACACTTCAAAAACACCTCAATGATTTATAATCTCATACAATTAATGCTGACAGATAATATGACTTGCACAGTAGAAGAGTTATACATGATTTATAATTCTGAAAATATTCTGTCAATTTAAAACACTTGTCATTGTCCCTCCACAAAACAACATCAAAACACTCCTGGTAAGTAAAAAAGTTAGTTCTACCTACCCAAGAGTGGCTGTTTCTGTCCTAAGTTTCTACCCGAACTTGGTTTGGTTAAAGTGGTATTAATATGAGAATAAAGTCATAACTTTATAAGAATAAAGTTGTAATATTATGATTTTAGACACCATCCTCATACGACTTTATTCTCGTGATATAACAACTTTATTCTCACACGACTTCATTCTTTTAATTTTATATTCCTCCATAATTTCAAGGTTGCATTTTTCTTGTTTTTAGTGTGAGATCAGACTACAGCATAAAAAGATAAAACAACTATAAGGCTTTTTACACATCTTCACTAGAGATGCAATGTCCTAAGTGCAGGCTCTGTCCCTAGGTTGTTGGACTGGACAAAAAAAGAAAAATACCTAAAAATACATTTGAAAGCAAATCTACACAGAACTGGACTGACGAGTCTCACATGCTCTTCTTTCAAATGGAAAAGTGTTTTGTTTTTTTTTGTTTTTTTTGTAATATCCATTATCAGACAATAAAAAATCTGTGTTACAAAAGTTAATATTTGCAGTTCCTATGCTTCTCTGAAAGTAAAAATCATCCACCAAGTCTAGTTTTCCTCTGCATTTTTGAGCCTCCCAGGAGCTTTGGATGTGGAGGTGTGAATGCTAACAAGGCCCAATCTGTGTGCCACATAAGAAAAAACAATTCATGCTAATCTGCCGCCACAGACAGGAGTCCAGTTAGGCCAATCAGGAGAAGAATCATCTGGAGTGGAGAGGTCTCACAGAAGCCCAGATCAGGACCCTGATTGCAGTGGGGTGAATTACAGCTCGAGAACGATGATGGCTGCCTGGGTCAGCGCTGATGGAGAGATTCTAACTGCACCAGCACAGACAGCTTCAACTCACCTGATGCACTGATGTGCATAAATGCATGACTTTAAATCACAAATGGGGGCATATTCACCAACAACGTCGGCAAACCTAAAAAAAAAAAAAGTTGTATTAGTCAAAAATGTGGATCCTTGCCTAGTTCACTTGGTCTTCAAAGCCTGCCCTCAGGCTGACATTTGACCCTTCGCACAACAAGTAAATCAAAACAATTCACCAAGCTACTTCCCATAAACTCAGCGCAGATAAAACGGGAAACTATCTTTGCCCTGCAGCAATGCATGTAAATGCATCAGGGGAAGGCTGATCTCTGCATGAGTGAAGGGAGGCAGAGTGGAGGAGACTTTACTAAGAGTGATTTATACGTCTTTGTGCCACAGAAACAAAAAACTTTAACAAAATGTAAAGGACCATCTGATCATCCTTTATTGTTCTTGCTCCCCATTAGCTGTGTTTAGGGCACATGAAAGAAAAAAATGAATAAAGTGGCATGAAAGCAAATAATAAAGTACTCTGATTAGACTTCACATTGTTATTTGAAGGGAATAACAAGTTATTTTCTCATCGTCTGGTCATTCTTGGTTCAGTGGTTCTAATGGCAAAGAGTCTCAATGGTGGTGTGTACAAATGAACCAAGCTTCTCCAGTCTGAGCCATTATTAGTAGGGATGAATATAGAATTTGAAGTTGATGTTAATCATTTCGGTGGGGATGAACTGAGCATCTCCAGCCCGGGTTCTTGGTTCTTAGTGAGGATGAAACAAACTTCTAGATTTATGAACTGAGCATCAGGATTCTTTATAAAATTAAAAACATCACAGACAACCCTGTGCATCCACTTTATCAGACTGGAATACAACAATAGAGTGTCTTCAGTCAGAGGCTTCTTTATCTCACTGTGACACTGACTGCTACAGGAGATCCTTCTAGCCCAGCATCACCAGCATCAGCCTGTCACAATAAGCAAATAATCACATGACAAGTCATTGGAATAATTTGTCAAATTTGATTATGAAACGTTTATTTGGCAAAACTATGACTGTTTAACAAGCAGGCTTGCAGTCTTTATTAATGAAGATGAAGAAATTGTTTTTAGTGAGATCTGAATAATAACGTAAACATTTATGTAATACTTTTGTAATTACTAAGCTGGCTTTTCACCATGCCACAACCTGTTAAGTCATATTTAATTATGTCAACCTGTCCAGGGACTGCAGGTGAAAATTAGCATTTTTGCTATAACCTGGTAACAGGCATCTCTTCTTTTAAATGGTTAAAAAATGCTGTGCATTGTGGCTGTATAAATAAATAAGTATTATAAATCAAGATAAGCTTAATAATTTCCATTCTGATGATTACTGTTTAAAGAGACATCATTGTGGTCCATAATCGGTTGTGTGGTTTTAAGTCCCATTTCACTTATTGTTTTTGGTTGCTGTGTTTTATTTTGGATATTTAAAATATCTTCCACTCAAGAGTTGTGTGTTTGTCACAAAATTAAAGTAAATTAACATGCATTCATGTGCCATTACCAATATATTAGTTGAAAATGATCTCTAAAAAAACAATATTATTATTTAACGCAATAATTTTGGGGACAATTTATCATCCAGCAAACTTTGTTACTGCAACAGGCTCTAAAATTCTTTGAACTCTTGGATGAAAAAAGTTACAACAGCAGCATTTTCCTTTGCGATTAAGTATTTTTGAATTTGATTAAACTGTATTGAATCTCAACCCTAAAGAACGTCAAAAGAACATATGAAGCCTGACCGGTGTAGAGAGACTGAAGATAAATCCTTTCATAAACTGGGGGGGGTGAAAAGGTGAGTTTGTGAGATAGTTTAAAGAGTTAGGAACACAGTAATACACATTTAAGTTAATCATACTGGCAGTAAAAGCACTGCAGCAGCAAATCATCAGATTAGATGTGCTTCTACTTGCAGTGGAATTAATAGTTAATTCAAGCTTAGTTTCCCTCATTTTAAGGTGACTGCCCTGTTGCCCCAGGTTGTTTATGGGAGCTGAGAGCCTCACAGTGACGTGCGATAGTACACAGGCGAGACTGCTCCCAGCTTCTGGAATAGACAGGCGAGTACAAGCACACGCGTGTGCCCCCTGCTCTGTCATGCTGACACGCTAAAAACATAGACACAAAGCCACATGGATGGTCCGGGTCATGTAACCGTGAAGGGATCCGTGCCAAACGAATGCTGGACATCACTGAGGAGAGATTTGCCTGTTTAAAGGGAAAAGTTTGCAGTGTTTTTCAGGACACATCACACAATCCTGGCAGTGACACATTTCAGGACAACCCTGACTAACGAGGGCCTGGAAACCATGACTACGGTTTCCAAATGGATCCTGTTTTGGTTCTTCAGGGCATGACTCATAACACCTAACCCAACACTTAATAGTTTGAAGGTTTCGTTGTTGTCGGTTCTCCTTTTCTTTTCCACGCTACTGGGAATATAAGAGCTGCTATCAGTAAGAGTGTGTACTGTACACCCAGGAGCTAATGGAGGCAACGGGGGAGGTGAGGGAAGATTTTTAGGGTGCCTCGAGTTTTGGGGGCAGAGTGGGTCTATTTAGCCCCCAGCAGATTGCCCCCTCTCTTCTTCCACCCCCCTCTCCCTCTCCTCCTCCCCTCTCCTCCCCCTGGCTTTGTGTGCCTTGAGCCCACTCCTCCCCCTTTTGTCACCCGGGCATTCCGCTTTGGTTAGCACACACAATGGGCGCTCAGTGCTCACCCTCCTGACACTGCATTCTGCCTGTGCACTAGGGAGTGGGCACGGGAGGGAGAGGAAGAGGGGTCCAGGGGGGAAGGTTAAAGGATGACAGCAACTCACCCCATGTGACCAAAATGCCATCAAGTACCAACCACCGCCCCCTGCTCTACGCCTCTTTCAAAGACCGGTGTCCAACTTCACCCATCCGTACAGATGGGCAGTAAAAGTAGAGCCAGTGGGCCTGTTGGCACGGCGAAAAACAAAAACCTCGACCTCACCAGCCAGACAAACGAACAGGTGTCTCTTATGGCTGACTGGCAATTCATTGGCTCGCTTTTCCTGCCCGAGCAGCTACATGTGTGTTCCCTTCTTTTCGCTGCTGCTGGGCACACATCCTAAGAGGAATTTTAAGACCTGGCTTCAGATCATTTTTGTCTGAGAAATAATCCCCCCTACATCGTCAACGGTAAGAGTGAATCTGGCATACTTACAGAGCCAGGCATTGCTGCTTTGTTTACCAGAGATTAGGTACTTTTCCTGGCCTGCAGCAGTTTGCCCTGCCTTTATAATGACTCCTTTTATTTTGACATGTAATGGAATAAAGTATTTTGCAAACAGATGCATGTACAAAACCTGATAAAGGGAAGCCTCTACATATCTGGAGTGATTGAAGGAGAAATGCCCTTCAGTAATGTTCTGCGACTGAAGCTGCAGATCTTGTATGACTTTGCACAGACTTAAAATTTAAATCCAGTATAAGGAAGCAACTAGTTGTGTGTGCGTGTGTGTGTGTGTGTGTATGCATGTGTGCATGCGTGCGTGTGTGTGTGTGTGTGTGCCAGAAGCTTAGAGGCAGGTGGGGGGTTAGTTTGGGTTTCAAAGACCCTGCTTGTTCGCCCATATTTCACACCACGGTGACATCTTAAAGCCTAGACAGGCCTGGTTGCTTCACCCTCTCTTTCACTTTCTGAGAAATAAAAGGGGGGAATTGGGATGTGAGGGAGGGGGCACTGAAATATATGCAAATGGTTCCCCAGAGGGGATACAAATTTTATGGGTTTAGAATGTAGTTCAGCCAACCTGAATAATCAAATGTGGGAACAAAAAAACAAGCCCCCATCATCCCACCATCACAGCTCCATATACCTCCAGATTAAACACATACCACCTCCCTGCAACTTTAAGGCCTCATCTCCGTTCCCTCCTGCCAGGCCTTCACATAAGAAGAGCACAGCGCATCCAAACTCTTATTAGGATCTCCTCACGGGGCAAGGCTCAGGGAGGAAAAAATTACAGGGGCTTGGGGGTGAGGACGAAGAGGAAGAAGAAGAAGAGGAGGAGGAAGAGGGGAGTGAGGAAACGAGAAGAGGGGCTAGTGTACCTGATCAGGCAGAACTGCCGGCTTCTGATTACGACACCATTTTCTCAGCGGGCTTCTCAGCCTCATCCTGCTTCTGTGAATATGGAGCACAGGGCCAGCCAATCCCCACAGCGCTCGCTCTCGTCTAATGGCAGAATTAAGACCGTTTAGAGTGATTTCCTCTGCCTTCATGGCCGCTCCCTGAAAGAGCTGAATCTTTTTTCCCTTTGCGAACATTTACAATGTGGGGGGTCTGGCATGCAACTGGTGAGAGAAAAGTTCTACATGACTGAACATAACATTACAACAGGTGGGGAAATGAAAAGAAACTCTGCAGAACATTTTAACTACATCGATGCATCCTTAAAAAAAACAACTATTTATGTTTGCTTCTTGTTTTTCTTTTGTTTTCTAGCAGACTTAGCGGATTTTATGACTAGCATCATATGGAGCGCTTTGCAAAATTGTTCGCAACTCTTGAACCTTTCCATATTTTATCATGCTAGAGTCTCCAACCTCGATGTGACATAATTGAGAAGAGGAAAGAAAAAGACAGTGTTGCTTTTTTTGTGTAAGGAATAAAAATATAAATGGTGGTATATATTTGCATTTAGCCCGTCTGAGTCAATGCTTTGCACAACCACCTTCGCTGCAGTTAGATGTGCAGGACTTTTGAGGTATATAGTAATCGGCAGGAAAAACTGCCAATTACTCTACAAAACAGCTCAAGCTTAGTCAGAGACAAGTCTTTGGATTATATTTGGAAAGTTGTAACGAATGCAATAAGGCAGAGGTATAACTAAATATGAGAAACAGTATAAATAATCCATAATATGGAGAATCAAAAGTTTTTGCCATCCTTCCCTGCAAAATGACTCAAGATGAGTCAGATTGGAGAAAATAATTACACACCCAAAAGCTTTGATTTGGCTCTGGCTGCATGTTTAGAGTCGCTGACCTGCTGGAAGGAGAAGCTCTGCCCCAGTTTCAACTCTTTGAAAACATCCACCAGGTTTTCTTCCTTGTCTTTAGCTCCTTCCATCATTTTATCAACTCTGACCAATAAAGTCAAATTTAAGAAAAGCAGTAATAAAGTTCTTCATTCAATAGATTCTTCCTGCTGACATGTGGATCTCTGCAGCTACTCCAGAGTTGCTACTTATCTATGGTTTGCAGTTGTGCCAAACTGTTTCCATGTTTGGATGAAGATTTCCAAGAACTGCACTCTAGGAAATGTTCCGAGTTTGGAAGATTGTTTGATAACCAAACTCTACGTTGAACTTCTCCACAAATTTCTGGGGAAAGGAGGTAACTACAAATCCATGCCACAACTTTCAGAGACTTACTTGAAAAGAAGGATGCAAATGTGAAGTTCCACTATTTTACTTTGGTTTATTATGCAAAATCTCAATAAAATTTAATGACATTTAATTGGATATGAATATTTTACTAAGTAATGACAATATTGAATATCCTATCAAAAGTTATCAACAAAAACTTTTCAATCTCTTGATTCACTCATCATTTTGATTTTCAGATTTTTAAAATAAATATTTGCTCCTCAGCACTTTCAGTTTTGTTTGGCAATGGGTGTAAAACATCCAAGGAAGCAATGGAGAAACTGAAACCAACCTAACTGGGAACAGTAAACAAAACATTTTAGTAGTGGTAGAACCAGCTACAGCAGTTCCACAGAAGTTGCAGAAACATAAATGGTTTAAAGCTAGACACTTATTTGATTTTGAGTGCCATACACATTTTTCTTGTTTCCCCATTTTGAAGTGTTTCTTAAACTTGAGAAAACAAAAATGTAGCAACTTGTGTTCTGAAAAATTTGCAGAAATGACATTTAATCGATTCTAAGTGAAAATGTCAGAGGGGAGGTTTCATCTCAAATTTCACCCCTCACCCGCACCTCCAGACCACAGGCTGGTGAAACTACCTGGTGAAACTCTGAGTCTGCTGAGCTTTATCATGCAAACTACTTCTCAGTGCATCGCCCCTAAGAACGTCTGTAAATGCCATGATGGACAAACATTGTGATGACCTGCTGAAGGAGGCGCATCGGAAAGAGAAGGAGCTTCTTAAAGAGACAAAGGCCACTTACACTGCAAAGTAAAATTTCTTTTATGTTAAGTTTGACATATAAAACAATTTTATAACAACTGAAAGTAACAGTTACTTGATTATGCTATAAAATTGCACTATGTGCCTGGGAAACACATAACACCGTCCTTTAACATATAGCAGACATGAAGCCTTCACAGAATAGAATCAATTTGCTCATTTTACATATATGAGGCCCCTCTAATAGTCTGAAAGCATGAGCCATTATTATCAGACTGATTCATTATGACACAACCCCAAACAAAGTGTAAATCTGCTTAAATATGCTCTTACTATGTCAAACGGCATCACGTCAAGACCATCGCTCTGAATATTAAATGGCACCATATTAAACAGCCACAGTTTGAACCTGTTGCTTTTGTGTTTCCCTTTGTTTCTAAAGATCCCCCCCCCCCCCGCTCCGCTACTTTTCCTTCCAACCTCCAGTAGACAAATCCTTCAGCTTTATTGCCCAGACTCAAGGGCTGCAGGTGCACAGGCCACAAAAGGGAATACAGGGGAGCAGTGGAGGAGGAGGGGGTGGGATGGGAAAGAGAATGGTCAGTCGGAAGATAAGAGGGAAAAGAACAGAGCCCCCTACCCCGGTTTAACCTCTACCACCATCCATCCTTCCCTCTGACCCCAACAAAGTACTCTATTTCCCCTGTGACACCTCTGTTTTGCTCTGCCAAATTTAAGACGAGAGCAAAGTGTGAGTGCTGCTGCCTGGTGCTGCCAGGCCTGCAGGAGAGTGTGTGGCTGGACACAGGAGAGGCAAGCTGGCCATGTGGCGGGAGCGGCACTTTTCTTCTGAGGCACCAGAGGAGCAGTAATGACTTAGCACTACAGCTGTGCCTACCGAGGCTTACCCTAGAGTGGCCCCACAACCAAATCTGAACATGTTTGTCTTCTGGTCGCTGCTTCTGCTGAGAAAATAAGAAACCATGGGGGACAAAAGTTTTAACAAACTCTGAAACTTTCACAAAAAAGAAATAAACTCCTAGTAAAATGGTCAAACAGCAGGTATATATTTTAGGATCAAATGGGAGTTAATATAAATTCCTTCTTTTTGTTCTGTTTCTAAACAGGTTACTACGACATACCAAGAAGATCTACAGCAAAGTTATGAGTGTGTGAATTTGTTCACAAACATCACAAGGTGACTATGAAACCATTCAAGAGCTGAGCAGACGCATGGAAAAAAATCATTATGTGGATGTGTGATAACTTTCTAGATCTGAACAGAAACAAAAATGTGGTAATTATTTTTGTACTTAAAGAGGAATGATCAAGAGTCAGCACACAACTTAAGACATTACAACTAAAAACTAATAATCAGGCCAGAAATCTGGGTGAAGTGACTTGAACGTTCAGAGACACACAAAGACGATTACAAAGTCAGCCTTCTGTCACTTAAAAAACATTTCCAGGATTAAATGACTAATTTATAGATATAGATATTTAAGATATAGAGAAACTCACTCATGTGTTTATCTTGCTTTAGTTGCATTGATTACTGCAACAGTGTCTTCACAGGTCTGCCTAAAAAATCAATCAGCTAATTCAAAAATCAATCAGCTGCAGCTGATCCAGAATATTGCTGCTCGTATTTTCACTAAAACCAGGAAGATGGAGAACATCTCCTCAGTTCTGAAGTCTGGCTCGCTGTAGCTCATGGAATAAACTTTAAAATACTGTTGTTAGTTTATAAATTACTGAATGGTTTAGCACCAAAACACATTAAAGACCTGTTGCTGTTGTATCAACTTTTAAAACTTTTCAGGTCTTCTGAATTAATCACACATGGGACATCACAAATTGCAGTCCGTTTTTTCAACTTGTCATCGTTTTCCTTTGATTTGCCACTGCAGTGTAATGTTTTTGTTTTATTTTCCTTGTTACTGAAAATGTGCTAACTAAATAAAATTGCCCTGCCTTCCTAGTAGTTTTTAAATGTTGCAGCAGGATTTTTAGAGAACTGTGTATAAGTAAATGTGCTGGAGGTTTCTTTCTATTAAACGGGAGTTTTACGTTCTGATGTCACTATATGCACACTCATAATACAGGATATATGACATAAACAATTCCTCCTCTGATTTTTAACATTTAAAAAACCTGTCCTCTTATTATGGGTGTGTACACACTGAAGAGATACTTTACACTCATTACACTGAGCTCGCAGAGAAGTGTATCCAAAGCAAATCAAAACAAAAGAGAGTGACACATAGCAGGGCAATGTGGAACTGAATCTAAAACCCAGGGACAGTTTGAAATTAAGACTCAGGAAGATGGAATCTGAAAGAGCAATTTTAACTCCTCAACAATCAAAGTTACCCTGACATTCAAGTAAATAATTGTTAGTTAGCGTTGTACTATGGGCTGCGGTTGGGTTTGGGTTCCACCTAATTCTAAACACGTGGAGAAAAAAAAACCTGCAAGAAATAAAATATGAGATCAAAAGGAATACAAAGGTTATATTCTGTCATAAAATGCCATAATGACTCTGAAGAGCCAATCAAAATCAACAAATGATGTCATTAATAAGAAAATGTTTTGATCATTATGTATTATGAATAGCTATGTGACATGAATCAGGGTCCTACATACCAATCAATATGTGTCTCCAGCATTAAACTGCTTGTTTACAAATTTGTTTGCTATCTATCCATTTACTTGGTTATGTTTGAGTTGATGAAGTATATCTTTACTGTTGCTAATGTTTTGGGGTGTTATATTTTGCTCTCAGAAAGGATGTTTTTTATGTTAATTTCAGTTGTGGTTTTTAATACTTTTGCTTGACTTTTTTATTTGTTGCTGCTGTTGTTTGATTTCTGAAATATGAAGATACTTTGTACATGCACACTTGTGTATTAAGTAATGTATAATTTGGTTGCAGGTGATTTTGCACCTTTGCCATACTAGAGTTTTCTGGGTACAAAAAGGTGTTGTCTCTATAATTTATAATCTTCTATAAGAAAATAATTTTGTTTTTTTTTTCTCTAGTCAATAATATCTACAAATCTGACATGTGTTAAAGTTATTTTGGCTTCATAACCAAAATAAATGGCAATACTGTGTTATACAGTTTTCAGGTAGAAATTACTTGTGGGATTTGAGCATTTTTGTGGCCATATGTAAAAATTTGCAAATAGAAACTAACTGATGGGACATTATTTAGGGACATGGATGTGAAATGATTTGTCAACATAAAAGTAACAAACAAAAATAAACTTGCTTATAATGCATAACACAGTTATGTTATGCACATACAGAATAAAGTCATAGTATTACAATTTTATTCCCATAACTTTATTTGTGAAATAATATGACTTTATTCTCATATTATTACAACTTTATTCTTGTGTTATTTCCACTTTATTCTCATAAGATTTTACTCTGATGATATGACTTTATTCTCATCTAAGTTTATTCTTGTAATGTTATTTTGTTTTATTTTATTTTTTTCTTAGTGAGGCCCTAATACTCCATTGCAGATTTAGAAAAACCTAGTTTTAAATGTTTTATTTTAGCAACATATTTCTTCAGACTGGAAGTGATATTTCCAGTTTAGTGTGAGGCAGTTAGTGTCCTGAATTGTGAAAGAGAATCTGTGGAGTGATTTAAATATTAGGGTGATGGCAAGGAGGCCTTCCAACGTCACGTGGGTGGACATCATCACCAGACATAAATTCTCAAAATACCAGTGAAAATTCTTGTTCTGCACTTAAAAAGAAGTAAAGATGCTTCATTGAGTACTGATAAAAGAATAAATAATTTTACATAGATGTCTATCCAAGTAGATTTTTTTTTTTTTTTTCAAAATTGGCACACCTTTGGATTGTTTTATTATCTTTTGAGAGTTGGCCGTCACATTTCTTATCAGAGACAGACATCTGTGTTGAACAACAATAATTTTGACACCTGCCAGTGGTATGAATCATTATGTGATTAACGTTGGAGCACGAAACGTCCTTGTTGAAAATTCCCACAGCCACAGCACTGCTGCTGACCTCTTGGCAGCCTCCCTGATTCGAGTCTATCTTGTCTTTTCAATGGTTTGGGTGAGCCGTTGTCCCTTCTGTCCCACAGCTTCCTCAGTTATTGATGGCAGTTTTCATTGTGCCAACGGTTTATAAATAATGTGACCCTTCTGCTGATAGACAACCCTTGCACAATTACACCCTTCTGATCCTTTGTTTTCTCTTTGCAAACTTTAGCAGAAGAATGCAGATGGACGAAAGTCAGGAAAGTCCAACTAGCATAATTAAGCTTCTTTTCAGGTTAATTAGATTGAATTAACTTAATGTTAGATGCGAGCTCAAAAAGACTAAAATGAATAGATTAGGTTATTTAGCAATCTATTTTTGTAAGTTTGAGCTGACCTAGTAAGATTTTGCACCTTTGTGTATTTTAAATATTAATATTAGAATATATAGGACTATATCAGAAGAAATCATCTATCATAGTCTTTTTTTAATCCTAAAAATGTTGTGTTTTCTGTACAGATTTCAGAGCTATAGATTCGACTCTTAATCAAACCAGAACTACTGAGCAACATCTTGCTCATAGTGATATTTAGTGGAGTAGCTTAATCACATTTACTCACAGCAGAAATAAGAAAATGTTAAGAAATTACTTTTAATTATCACTTGTCAAAGCAAGTAAGAAATGACTTGTTAAAAAAAAACATTGGATCTCAAAACTGTAATAAAAGTTTGAAAAGGTAGACGGACAAAAACACTGGCACATTGCTATTCCTACATTTTGTTTTATATAATTTTTGACCATATGTTTATGTTTTCTAAGTTCATTGTGCATTTTCCACAGTATTTATTCTGTTTTTGCTGTACCTTGTTTCTCTTTAAGAAAATAAATAGCAGCAACTTTGTAGTAAAACTTCTTCTGCTCTGATAAAATTAAGTTTGTTTTTGTTCAGCTAAGTCAGGACAAGGGTTAGGTCGGCCTAAATCATTATTTACCAAAAGCTTTTGTTTTTTAAATCAGTTTGACAAGAAAAAAATGACTTCGGCCTTTAGCTTAGGACAGCGATGATATTGCATGGTACATCTTCGTGCATCTCAATTTTCTCCTCACCTGTTGACTAAAAAAAATCCCTCTCTTTGCACGAATAGTACAGCAGCGCACATCCAACCCAGTTGGTTCTCTGTCATACATACACAAACACTCAAACCTGCCTATGTTACTCGAGCTGCAGAGCTGGGAACACACCCTCGGGGACAGGAATAACAGGCCACTCCAGAGTATGAGGACATCTGAGACACAGTGGCACCATACTAACATGATGGCTCTTTAACGTCTCCTTTATCTCCATCCTAAGGCTCGTCCGACTCCCCAGCAGCTACTGTTTACACCAACCACAAGTCAAGAGCGAAAGCAGAAAATGGACTTTCTTAATTCTGAGTGGCTAACGTCCACTAGAGGAAGGTCTCTTGTGTGGCGAGAGCCTCATATTGAATAAGGATTGAAATTTACATGACAACTTAGGAAAAATGCTTTTTCATTACTCATTCATCCCCTAAATCAGTTTGCTCCCCCACTCTTTACCTCTGCCTGAGCTATTAAATCACCATCTTGACCCTGCGACCTGGAGCCGCAACCATAAAGAGCCCCCTGTGGGTCAGAGGCCTGATTGTAACATTTGAATATGAAATAAGACTTGGTCGGGCCTGGAAACAGCCCCATGCACTGAGGCACAGGCTGACCCCCAAGAGGGAGAGGCCTTCCTCAGCAGCCTCAGGCCCGGAGACTCCCTCTCGTCTCTCCGAGAGGATTTACTTGGACTTGAGAAGAAGAGCGAGAGCGAGAGAGAGAGGGGCTGAAGTTGGGAGAGGTGGAGGGGATGAGAGGCCGACAGAGAGGAGAAAAAGAGAGGGCAGACATTTGAATAAGACAAGAAGCGAGTAGTGTTTGCATGACAAAGGAGCCCGCCATCTCCCCTGATTGGTGTCACAGTGCGGCACTAAAGCCAGGCAGGCCCCCCGGGGTGGGGTGATGTGTGGACCGCAGGCATGTTTATGCACCCAAGGTGTGATATCGAGGAGGGATGGGGGGGCGTCGCCAAGTTTCGGGCGTAAGAAGTTTGTGCGCATATCCTTGAAAAGGGGGAGAAGGTTTAAAGAACTGTGAGCTCTTGAAACTTTGACTTACTGAGAAGAAGTTATGCTATATTGTCATCGTAATGGGATATTTTGTTTAAGTATGAGGTAGATTGGAACAATCCTTACTCAACGTGTAAGGAATTAACCATTTCATCACACAATTTCATTACTCTGAATTGCAGGAGAATCTTTGTACCTGGAAATAGGTTTTGCACTTTTGCATTCATTTAAAAACTTAAATTGGGAACGTTAACTGTTCCAGTTGTTTGTCTTTACATAACACCAAAAGTTGTCAAACTTCCTGTTCAAAGGTCCAAATCAGGTTTCTGGGTAAGATTAAAGGTTTAGAAAAACATTAATGAGGAAATCTCTCATCAGTCTGTAAAGCTCACAAAGCAAAAGAAATAAGACTTTATGCATACAATTAATTCATTGTGATGATAACCTTCTCTTTTTTTGTTACACAAAAGCTTAATGAGGGATAATTTTACAGGAATCCAAGCCAGCCAATTCAAAGTCTAATACAGGGAACAATACTGCAATAAAAACTTAATGCCAAAACCGTTTCATGGATGCTTTTAGCACAATCACCACCTGGATTTCTGTTATATTTTTTTTATCCTAAGCATTACCATGTTTATGGACATGCATTTGTCGTCTTTTCTCAACCAACAGGGTATCAACTGCATGCTTTGTTAAAAAATTTGCATGGCAGAAATTCTCTAAAAGATGCTCTGACCCACAAAAAATATCCACATACGTTAAGTGTCGCAACTGAGAGAGATTTTCACTAGAGCTTTCTGCAGGGCATTTAATGTAATGATTTCTAGACAGAATAATGAGTGTTACATTTTGTTTCCTGTTACAAGCAAATTAGTTTTTAGTCCATTAAAACTATTCTCTGAGGATGTGTGTGTGGCCTTCTTCCACCATCAGAGAAGATACAGCAGGTCTTTTAACAAAACACAGATTTCCTAAAGAATTATAGATGTCAGAATCAAACATGACAAGTTAGGTGTTAAACAGTATCAACTCAATTCATGTGGTTTTTGACTCACAAGAAAAAGAACGACAATAACACTGAAACAACTGAGGCACAAATTACTTTTGTACAGAGTAAACCGAGTGTAAAAATGCCCTCTCTGCCTTCAGTGAGGTGCCTTTTTATATTTTAACATTTCAGAACTCTATGTTTTATAAATTAAGCATTCTTTAACGTAAAAAGTATCCGATCCTGCGGTTAATG
Organism: Poecilia latipinna; assembly: GCF_001443285.1. Classification (NCBI taxonomy): domain Eukaryota; kingdom Metazoa; phylum Chordata; class Actinopteri; order Cyprinodontiformes; family Poeciliidae; genus Poecilia; species Poecilia latipinna. The sequence goes on along the minus strand of NW_015112706.1, from coordinate 430,980 downwards.
CATAAAAGTTCAACAGGTATTTCAGTGGCATCAATTTAATCTTTTTATAAAGCGTGTTTTTGTTGTTTTTATATTTGTTAAAAATGCCACAACAAAGTACTTATTAATGCCTTTTAATTTCCATTAAGGAAATACTGTAATAACTAATGGAGAGTCCTTTTTACCATCATTAAAGAAAGAGAATGTTAAAATCTTTCTACTCTGTTGCCATTTCTGTGATTTTCCATTACAAATTAAGTTATTTTGATTTTAAAAATCTGAGCTAAAGTTATAAGAAATGATACAGGCAGAGAAAGATTACAATTATCCATTCATAACACTGTCTTACTTGGGCCTCCATATCTTTAACAGTTCAATTTGTCTTCTAACTTGTTCTCTACCTGTTTTGTTTTCAATCTGAATGTTAGGTGTGAAGTTCAGCACCGTCACCGTCTCCTCCTGCTGTGCAGTCAGAGTCGTAAGCTACTGCAGGTGGATCGCTGGCTCCAAGACGTCCTCTCCGTCCATCTCCACCTCCTTCTTCCTTCGTAAACCTTGGAAGGGAAAAGCACAAAAACAGAGATGACTGGGGATCACAGGAACAGGCAAATCCAGAGGATATGAGGTGGATTTCACAGCTCAATAAGTTTGGACAATTTGTTTACAATCCTCTTTATTGCAGATCCCCTGGGAGGAGGTGTGTGTGTGTGTGTGTGTGTGGGTGTGTGTGTGTGTGTGTGTGTGTGTGTGCGTGTGCAGAAACACTTTTTCTCTCTGAGATTTTGCAACATGGAACGGTAGAGACGGGATGCAAAATCAGTGTATTAATAAAAATATGAGGTCACACTATGGAGGAAGATGAAGGAGCTGTTAGTGAGAATTAGTGAGGGCTATAATAAACACACATACACACACACGCACACTGAACCCCCTGTGTACAAAGCCTCCACAGGCTCATCTGGACGCCGCCGCTGGCCCTGGGGGACACACCTCCAAGAGAGATGGCCTGACTAACTCTCCATGGCAACTAATCAATAAGTGACAGAGTCAGTCACGACTGACCCGTAGCCGAGCGTCTTCCACCTCCCCCCACGTTCCCAGGGATACGATCCCCAAAAACCACCCACACACACACACACACACGCACACAGGCAAAAGTTCAAAAAAGTGCCCCAAACTTGGCCAAAAACATCAATCTTCTCTCAGATTCAAATGAGGACTCTACTTTTTTTTCTCAAGTCACAAAGCATATTTTCATCGAGTTGGAGTCAGATGTGGGTACATGTTGCAGAATGAACAGTTAGATGTGATCAGAGGGTTTCTGATGGACTACAGTCACCTCACATGGCCATTGTTTATCTGTCAATCCGTGTTCCCTTTCACTGTCCTCAGCATACACTGATCAATATCTGTGGCCTAGATGAGAGGCCTAATCTTCCCCCTTGCCACCCCCCTAAGTCCTTGCCCCCCTCAGCTCTGCATTGTTCAATAGAGGTCCCATACACTCCTCGTAATGCCTAAAGAACAGCACATACACCAGCTCACATACACTTGGCCCAATTTTTACAGCACACCCTGGAAGGGTAGAAAAAAATCTATATCTTAGCAAATTTCAAGTAGCTCTACATGCTCCAGTGTTCATAGACAAACGTGGTGCAGAAAAAGACCATCTGCAGAGGATCGATGTTTCACACCAGAGTGAGTCAATCAGTTTCACATCAAAACCAAATGTTTCCATCCATTTGTCATCACGACTTACTCGCAACGAAGTCGCTTAATCCTGCTGCGAACTACTAGTGCGTGCGCTTTTGTGGTTTTCTGCAACCACAATTACAAGCAAAAACAAGTTCAAGAAAGGCTCGATGATCTCTAACCGAAGAAAATGTCAGAGGAACCAGAGAAAGAAAGAAAAAATAAATCAGATTCGTCCCGTTTCAAGTCGTTCGTGCGATTTGTATTTGCTCTATTTGGGACAAAAGCCACGGTAATCCTGACTCATATTTGACAAGTCTCATATTCACACACACCTGCTGCGGCAAAGTAAACACGCCTTCAGAGTCAAACACCTTAATGGATGACCTTTGCATTAAAAGCTGAGCTGGGATAAACCCGAAGGCAGGCACCGCTGACACGGTATAAAACAGAGACGTGCCCATTCTGGGCGTGATTGATGAGGAGAAACCACATCATAGCTAAGTTGTGTGTTCAGTCTGTACATGGGTCGAACAACAAAATAGCCATCAGACTCCTCCATCAAACCAAATGTTACATTAAAAAAAAGATTCTTTCATAGTTCCTTGAAAGCGTTTAGTTTATGTCATTGAGGGTTAATTTGAAGTTTCAATGAAATTGAAAATGTGGCTTCATCATTTTTCTAACCAGAGTGTAACATTTGAAAGAAATCTGAAATAACTTCCAAAAGGATTCATATCCATTGGACTTGTTGACATTTTGTTACTCTGCAGCCAAGAACTTTAACCTGCTTTAATTTGGATTTTTAAGAGCAGCACAAATTATAACTTTAACAGCTTTTCCCAAAAGAAACCTAAAAAGCGTGGAATATAAACGCATGCCACATTTTTTAGAATATGCGTTCCAATAAATCTCATTTGTAAAAGTACCCTTTGAAAACTGACAATCTCCAACCAGGAATTAAACATACTTTCCATTAAAGCTAAATTTTTGTACTGAAAATGTTTTTTAATAGTCTGATGTAATATTTAATTTTACATTTCATGTGGAAAATAATTAACATAATTAACAGAAATACAGGCTTTCAAATATCCATCTGTGTGTAATTAATAATGTGTTTTACTTAGTGATACACTCCAGAAATAAAATAACTTTTAAATAATATTTTAATTTATTGAATGGTTACATAAATATCAGTACATATTCAGTTTATTAATCCCAAAAGGAAATTAAATGTTGCTGTAATTTATGTCTCTTCAAACAGTCTGCATTGTAACGAATCTGAAGTTTTTGACTGAAGGCACTTTGCTGTTGTGTAGCTGTTTGATGGAGTAACAGTCGATACCGATATGACGCAGGAAAAAAGTGCAGAACTGACTCAAAGGATTTCTTTTTAAAAGATAAAAATAAAAATACAGACATAAATGTTCTGAATTGTAAATCTATTTGATATTTCTGCACCAGTACAGCAAATTTAAATACACCAACAGCTTCCCCAAATGTTTAAGAAACTTAAATTAGGAATATGAAATAAATACAGCATGACGTAGATCTGCCGTTATAGATCGTGCGTTGTAACCAATACCTGATGTGGAATTTTTTCAATATCGGCACCAATACAGACATTAATATCGGATCTCTACACATTAAAACATCTGGGAAAATATTTTTATTTTAGTAGTTGTTTAATACGTTAGCAAGTTATTTTACTAATAAACTGTTTTCAATGTAAGAAATAAAAACTTTTCTTCCGTTTATTAAGTTTATCAAACATTATCCTTGAGAAACAGTTTAGTATTATATTAAAGCTCATCAAATATGAGTCCTACATGTTTGTGCCTTTCTTTCTGAGCCTTCAGTAGCTGTCGTCCTTGATCTTTGCCCGCTGAAGCCTGCTGGTTTCAGAGGGAATTGTGAGGCTCAGCCTGAAACCACCACTCCACATTGCTCCAGGTCAGCCTGCAGCTCTTCAGATGGTTTTTCTTGCTTTTGTTCAATCAGTTCCAACCAAAACTTTAAGGTTTAACTCAAGAGTTTTGAATGTTTTGATGACTTTTAAACTTTTTAGCATTGCAAAGCTTGAAAAAATAAGTTTAAGAAACATTTTTGAGATTTTTGTCTCCCACATTCTTGCTATCGTAAATGTGTGGAAAAGTGAATCAATTGTTAACTAGAACACTGAGTGTAAAGAGCCTGTTGCTTTATTTCAACAAATTATAAAAGAAATTCACAGTTAATTCTATTTATCTTTCTGCATATGTTAACTTTAGTTTAGTCTTCGGCGCCTGCAAGGCATTTATGCAACTATTTCACTTTCTACTGAGACAAGAACAAGTAGCTTGCAGCTGGGTGGATGCGTTTTCTTGAACAGCGGCATGCTTGTCTTTGAAGCATTTCCCACTCAGCATTCTTTGTGGTTGTGTCAGTGACTCTGATCCATCCACAGTTATCATTAATGAGACATTAACATCACGCAACAAGCCTCATCGGTGCCTACATGGGTTCAGGCAAGGACCTGAAGCTCAGATGTACTTAGAGCTACAAAGATGGTCAGATGTGATTTTTCTAGTGTCTCTGCTGAGTGCTGGCAGTGAATGAAGAGCGATGGAGAGGACGGTGCAGTGAAGAGGGATGGCTCTCAGTGGGTCAGCCCAAAAGCCCTGACCCCAGGAGGATTTGATGCCATTTTCCCACGCAGGGAGTCGACCTGAGAGGAGCTCGTTAACAACATCTGCCCCATTTCAGGGAGATTAACCCCCGTCCCCAACCCCCCGCACCTCAACAGCCTCGTCCACTCACACACCACTCTGCTGTCAATCCAAGAACCTCAAACAGGTTAGGGACAGGCCCTCCCATATTCAAGGATACCAGCCAAAAAACAACCCCACTGCAATCTGAAGCTATCACAGGAATCCTGACCCGCAGTGAGGCGTTCATCCGTTACACCCAAACCACGCCAATTTCTGATCTGCACATCAGGGGAGTTGCTAGATCGCAGACTGCGATTAAGTCGAAGGTTTGAGGGCGGAAGGCGTGCTCCGGCTACAGAGTTGCCCAGCCGGTCGGTGCAGGTGAATTAGTGATGTCACAAACGTCCTCCTGTCAGCCAGATTTGTGTAATGAGTTTTTCCACTCATCACACTGACGTAAACGGGGACACTTGGCGCACACTTCTTGTGCTTTTACCACCGTTCCCCTCCACCCCCTTCCTGTGTACTCGCAAAGATGTGCAACTGGCGGGACATGTTCTGACATAATTTGAGGAGAGAGTGTGAAAAACAGGGCTTACTGATCAACGTGGCCCATGGCGAGAGCCCTCCGTGTGACAGGTATACGCATAGTGGTGAAATCCGCTGGGAATCTCCTGAATCGGTGTACTACAGGGCTATAATTAGGTTAGTTTTTGGAGAGGGGGTTAAACAAACAGGGGCTGTGAGGTCATAGCCAGATGGAAGTGGGATATGCCTGCACTTGCTGAGTGGGCACAGAGCTCCACAGGACAGGGGAGAGAGGCCCTCTGGGCACTCAGCATGTGGGGGAGCGGGAGGTGGGGTGCTTTTAAGCCAAATTCAGATTAACTAACTGCCAGAATATTCAAACACAATCCATATACATTCACACTTTACCCCTAAACATCATCTTTAACTCCTAATCTAGTGTCAGAGGGAAACAAACAGGATTTCTCTGCACATTTCAAACGAAACTTCAACTTTTTATCCTAAATTTGTCCCCAATATCCCAGTGTAGGGTGGATACTTTCCTGGAGTTTGATAACTGACCACTAACCTTTGCTCTGTCCACACACTTCTGAGGAGCAGCGGCAGAAAAGCTGCTTAATTTCAACAACAAAAAAAGGGAGTTTGAGAGTGCGATTAGGTGACGGGTGGCTGCTGGCACGCTAGAGTGACTTAAACCCTGTCAGTGAATGCAGGGAGGTCTGGATAATCTTTCCCTCCACAAAGGTACGTGGGGTCTAATCCGGGCTGCTGCACTGAGCTATCTGGATCCAGTTCTGCAGGGAGTGTGGGAAGGCCGGCAGGGCCATGCTGTTTCGGCCCTCTTTGTGACGGCAGATTATTTATCCTTAGGTACACTCCAACAGCAGGCTGGCCCATTCTTCCATGCACCTGTGTATAATAGTAACACAGCAGCACAGAGTGTGGCTATAGTTATAGATGCTGTGCAAGCTTAGTGGACTCTGATAATTAAACTAAATTAAGCATAGATTACAGTCATAACCAGTTTTATGGGATGTTTCTCTTATTCACATCTGAAACATAATTAATAATTCTGCATGATAGTTAACTTTTTTAATCAAGATATTTTAAGCTGTACAAATACCTAAAAGATGTCTTCGGTGTAGTGTAGCTGAGATAAAATGCAGAAACAGAACTTTTCAAAATTATTTCTACTTCAATGCCTTTTATTTTAAAACTCAAGAGACTTGTTTTTTTTTCTTTATCTGAAATGATTATATATAATACTCTTAAAATATTAAAATAACTTTCTAATAGCTCCAGAGAGCCAAGGAATGCAGTGCACAAAAACACACTAAAAGTCAGCTTTCGTGTCTGATAAATGCTTCATTTTGATTGCAAAACGGCTAAATTTGAGGAGAAGCGAAAGTTGTTAACAGCAGCAACTTTTTGGAAATTCAAATGTTAATAAAGCTGAAGGATCTGTAGCTTGTAAATGAAGTAGCGAAAATTACTTTTTTAAGTTTTTAGAATTAGCAGAAAAAAAAACAAAAAGCAACAACAAAGAGTTAAATTAATATTTTCCTTAAAAAATGTTATAGAACTTCCTCATTTTGAAAACCAAATTATTTGCTCCACTTTTAATGTCATACTTGTTAAAATTTTAACAACAATGTGTGTGAGATTACCCTTTAAGATGTTAAATAAAAACACTTGTTTAGTTCATGTACATTTTAAAAGATATATTTAAATACAGCAGCATTTATATATATATATATATATATATATATATATATATATATATATAAATATTTATATTTTATAGCCACTTAATTCAATTTTAAACTTCTCCTTATTTTGCACACAAAACACTGAGTCACAAAATTACGTTTCGTAAAAATTTATTCAGCTTTTAAGAATAGAGGATGGTCTTAAAATATGTAGAAACGTCAGTTTAAATAAACCTTTTTTTCGTTCAGGATAAATGGTAAACATGAAACTGTCAAAAAAAACCATCACAGAACAAAACAAATTTACAAAAAACAAAAATACAACCAAAAAAAAAAAAAAAGGTCTTGAATAGTTCACAGGTTGCACAAGCTAGAGAAGGAAAAACAGAAATCTTGCTATAAATAAAACTTGCGTTTGCGACCGGCACAGTCTTAACATTTCATTTAAACCTAGTTCATGTTGGGAAGGAAATAAAAATAGAAAACAGAAAGGGACTACAAAGGCTGTGAACACAGTGGAGACGACTGACATTCTACAAATTAAGTGTAAACATTTATGAACAGACTGTCCATCCAACTTTTTTTCTGAAATACGCCAGCCCCTACACGAGGCCACATGCCTTTTCAAAGAGAGAAAATATGGCATTTATTTAAAATATAGAAGTCCAATTCTTCTACACAGGTTGATTGCTTCTACTTGAGATGAAAAGCCTCGGCGGAGCTGGGCTCAGCGTTCCGTTTGGGTCCATTTAAAGTTCATCAAACGGACGAGTCAGGATTTTCAGATAAAACTGTTCTTGAACGATTCTGCTGAACGTTCTTTCTGCAGCAACCAAAAGAAGTTCAAGTATCCGAAGAACATTTTTTTTAAAGTCTTTCGTTATTATTATTATTACTATTTATTATTCAAATGTGGGTGAGAGGTAGCGTCCCATTGACGCCAGTCCCTGCGGTCTGATAGTGTGGATGGACGCTGTGTAACCGGCTGCTCTGCAGGGAGGAATGCTCCGCGCTGTCCCCGCCGGGGGGCAGGTACATGCTGATCATGTCCCTCAGGTCCCCCAAGCACGCCCGCTGAGAGTGGGACGTGATGGCCGGCGGCGGCGAGCTCGGCTCCGTCTTACACACGGACGCCATGGAGCTCAGCCCCATGGCGCTGGTGGTCTGTTGCGTGTACGCCGGGGACATGCTGTAGGTGGACGCCGCGTTCATGTAGGTCTGCGCCGAGGACATCATCGGGTACTGCAGGCCGGCCATCTCGTACCGGTGCATCTGCTGGATCTGCGGGCTGTTCATGCTGTGGTGCTGAGGGTAGGCCAGCTGGTCCTGCATCAGGGAGTACGCGCTGTTTGTCCAGCCGTTCATGTGCGCATAACCGTCCATCCGCTGGCCCACCGACACCGAGTTGTTGACGGCGTTGGATCCCGGCGCCAGCAGCCCTCCAGGCAGAGAATACTTGTCTTTCTTGAGCAAGGTCTTGGTCTTTCTGCGGGGCCGGTATTTATAATCCGGGTGCTCCTTCATGTGCATCGCCCGTAGACGCTTGGCCTCGTCAATGAACGGCCTTTTTTCGGCGTCGGTCAGAAGTTTCCAGTCAGCACCGAGCCGCTTGCTTATTTCAGAGTTGTGCATTTTGGGATTTTCTTGAGCCATCTTCCTCCGCTGGCCCCTGGACCAGACCATGAAGGCGTTCATCGGCCGCTTCACCCGCTCCTGGTCGCTGGCGCTGTTGTTCTTGGCGCCCGGCGCCGAGCCCGAGTTGGACTGCGGGAGCGGGGTCTTGATCTCGGTTTCCATCATGTTATACATTCAGGCGACTTTTAACGATCACTCACACGCACATGGGAAAAAATGGATTAAAAGTTCACAAACCCTCGCCAAAAAAGTCAAAGAGAACGCCAAAAAAAGTTCTGCCTGAAGCGACGAATGTGTGTTGCAGGTGCCCCTCTGGTTTGTGTCCGCTCAGAGCAGCTCCGTTCCTCTCGGCTCTCAAACACAAGTCTGTAAACTTGTTCGCCAAGCTCGTGCGTTAATAGGCCCATGAGGCCGGACCATGTGATGTGGCTTGACAGGCTGACAATGAGAGGCAGGGGACCAATCAGCGCGCAGCTCCAACCGGAGAGCGCATCCGTGGGTTTCGGGTTGGAGGAGGGGGGAAGGAGGAGAAGATTTAAAACTGGAGCGCACTTCAGCAACAAGAGCGCAGAAATTTCAGCATTAAGAAGCTGAGGATGGAAAATACTGAGGGGAAAATGAAAAGATTTGTTTTCGTATTCATTTTGGTTTTATTCTAGAGAAAATAATTATGTGGAAAATTTTATTTAGGGCGGCATTATTAGTAGTTGTGTTATTAACTAGACTTTTTATTTATTAAGATTAGTGTTAGGAAACCAAGAGTAGATTTGTGGTGATTTAAATATAAATAAAGTTTGGAATTGGAAAATTTAGACCCAGGGGGCTAAATTTGTTTAAGGTTTGAATGATACATAAATCAAAAGAAAAGTAAGACAATTAAATTAAGTCTATAATCTGAATTGAAAGGAATATTTTAAATGTTTAATCCAATTTAAAATGTATTTGTAAAATTCAATCAGACCAATTTATTTATTTATTTCAACAATAGTTTCAGTAGATTCATCAATGTAATTATTTTTTGTTTTAGACTACTTTATACCGACTTGATTAATTTATTCATTAAATTTTAGACACCATGTTGAGACGATCTGGAATTTTTTGAATTAGCCTTTCAACGTTTTAAAACAGAGTTGTGCTATTTTTTGTTTTGTTCGTTTTGTTTTTTGTTGATTTTGCATTGGATCATGTCAACATATTCAAGCTTTGTGAGGATAACATTACCTAACTTTTTTCTAAAGCATGTAAAACAATTTTAAAGTTTCATTCATGAAAGTCACTACCTATCTTGATTTTTATTCAGTTCCACTATTTAAGTAGATAATCCTTTCATGAAATATATATTGAATGAATGTTAAATCGTACTGGAACGGACCTTTTATTTGGAACTTTAATACATTAACGACCTCTTGTGGATGAGAAGGGCTCTTTCTTTTTTGGTCCCATGAGGAAAAGTTTAGTTGAGCACTTTTAAACCCTGTCAGCTGCTGTTTGCAGTCCACAGAACAATCAGCGTGGAGAGCTCCCCCTTTGCTTTTTTATTTGCATGTGTCGCCTTTACAAACGACCCTCAGCCACTGAAACCAAAACCAAGGGCGTGAAACATCTCACACCTGCTAATGAATCCGACGCGAATCGACCATCGAGAATGAGCCATTAACACCTGAGAATCTGCGGGAGCTCTTGTAGGTTGCGTTTTAGGGCGAAACCTCCTCCTGGGGGGTTTACAAGATAAAAATGCAGCTACTGTTGGGCCCTCCGCGGACCGGCGGCACGGGAAACGCGCATAAAGCAAATTGTTTTCTCATTTTTTTAAATTGTGATAAAACAAAGAATAAAGCCAAGACGCCTTCCTGATTCAAACTGAAATTGATTTAATTTTATTTAACAAACAAAAACACGCAAAAGTTAATTTTCTGTCTTGCCAAATTTTTAAAGTTAAATCTCGTAAAACAGTTTTGCAAAATCTACTGGCAGCTGAAATCAGACAAAACTCAATCAGAATCATGCACGAATGGTTTAGCAAAAAAAAAAAAAAAAGGGTGTGGGGGGGGGGAATGATTCTGTAGCCAAACTGTGGGGAGAGATCCCACTTTATTCGTCTTGAGCCATAGTCGTTATAAATCCGCTCAAAAAGAGACATACCGCACGGAATCCATTTTCCCGTTCAATGGGGCGTGACAAACAGCGCCGGAGCAATAAAACTAACGTCCAATTAGTAGTCATCTAATTCTCAGGGACCGGTTATTTGTTTATCTGCGCAAATCTCAATACTGATCCGCTTGTAATCTCCTTATGGAAATTGACCGGTAGCAGAGAGAGAGAGTGAGAGAGAGAGAGAGAGAGAGAGAGAGAGAGAGAGAGAGAGAGAGAGACCCAGTCAGGAGTAACCCGGAGTTTGATAATGAGGCCCTCTGTGCAGCTAATTTCCTAATTAAGGGACGGAGGGACCACCAGCACAGTCTGCTCCGATTCAGGCTCAACAAGCCCCGACAGTCCTGAGGGGTCTCTCAGGGCGCTGTGCTGCTCAGTGTTGGGAAATATGTCGAAGTCTTGACTTAAACCTCAGTCCTGGTTAAAACTTGTATTTCCTCTTTCTTTCACATTCAAAATCGAGCGCACAAAGCGTAAAATCAACGCTTTACCCTATGTAAATCAGTCGCAACTATGTTTTTTTAAGATTAGTTTAGTATGTTATTAAATACATGTTTAAGTACTACACTTTTATTTATTTATTTTGACTTATTTGCAACTCGACGACAAAGTTTTTCATTATTTTAGACTTTTTATGCCCGAAAATAATCTCTTAAAAATACATAAAATATCTTTAATTTTTTTTTTTTTTTTTTTTTTGCTGTCGTTTATTTGGCGGTTTTATTTATACGCTGCATGAATTTGGTCCGTTTTATTATCACATATTACAATAAAGTAACCCCGCACACACTCTAAATATTAGCCAATTCTCAAATCGACAATAATCATACTTTTCTACATTTTTTTTTTTTTTTTTTTGTGCCTGGAATCAGTAACTTTTTTCGTGTTTTGTTTTCAGCTCGGTGACCGGCGGACGGAGCCCCTTTGAGAAACAGTAATTAACAAAGAATGGCTTTTCAATTACAGTCACAATGGAGACTGTCTCATTAAGATTTGCATGATTTTTTGGGGGGGACCGGGAATGCAAATGAAGATGCAATTTACGCACGGTCTGCTGTTCCCTTTGTGCAGCGTGAATGGCTGCGTCCTCCCAGTTCAGCTCAGGTAAAAATAATATTCACGGGTCATTTAAAGGAATAAAAGTGTTGGTCTTATCGCCTCTTTGTCGCACAAAGCTGCGCTGGTAGTCCTAATGATAATTGGACTCATCTGACCAGTAAGAGCTGCAGTTGGTCATATAAAAATGATGCATTTTAACGTTCATGGTGTTTAATGCTATAATCTGTAACGCAGAATCACTGAACATTTTAACTCTGCTCCCTGCCTCGTGTAACATCGCCTCTATGAGTTTTGATTTCTGCAGCAGGTACAATACCCGGATGTTGTTCTAGGAAATTAAGACATTGATGACGGGATAAAGTCAACAGGTGCTTATTGTCAGATCTGGACTAAATTTTTCTATTTTATTTAATCAAATCTTTAAAAGTCAAAGCATTTATCTACCAAAACTGTTTATGTCTTTAATTAGAGGATAATAATTATTCCATAAAGCTGTTATTTTTAATGTCTTAATCAAACGTGCTACTTTTTGTATCATCTCATCCAGTTAAATATTAATGAAAACAAAATATGGCTTCATTATATCTGGCCAAGTATTTTTAAGCTCCTCTAGGGAAATGGGTCCAAACATTGGGGTTGAGACCCCTGTGGGAGCCGTGAAACACCATGTGACGGGTCTTCAGAACTTTATTTTAAATGTCACATCTGAAATCTGACATTTAAGAAATTATATAATGGTTTGTGAGACTGTTTTTGTTCTAATCCTCTGGTTCGATCAGCTTTTTGTAGCTTTTGCATGGGGAACACTGAAAGAAAAGTTACCTGTCAGGTTCACCCTGAATGAGTTTTCTATTGCTTGATCGTCTGTGCCTGTGGGGAACAGGCATTCCCTTGTGTTGTGCTGAGTGTAAAATAATATGCCAGCGCACTGTGGCTTTTTATTGATGCAAAGAAAAAAGGCGTCTGATTCACAGCTATTGACTTTGTGCTAATTTAAAAATATATTTCCATATTTTTAAGGGATCTTATGTGATCAACTTTAGTTCAAAATCTAAAATACTTAAACTAGTAGAACAGATCAAACATAAACTGAATTATGCTGCCCTTACAAGTATTTTTTTTTTTTTTACAACTTGAGATTAAGATTGTTTTGTTCTACATTTTGCATGCATAAATACTAAACTGGATAAGATTTTGTGGCTATTGATTTTCTGATTGAATGTAAATGTAATTTCTAAACAGTGCTGCTATCTTTACCAGGTCCCTCTTGAAAAATAGGTTTTATATCTCAGTGAGGTTTTTTATCTGGTTAAACAAATGTTATTATTACAACAAAAAAATAAATAACTATAATATTATCAATGCTTCAAAATGAATTGATACCACCTTAGATTAAAGTCAGTCTAAATCTGCAATGTTTAGACTAGTCAAAACTGAAATGAGTTCAAATCAGACAGTTTATTAGAGACACAGAGTTGTGGTATATTATAGAGATAAAAAAATATATAAATCAATATATATTAAATAAATACATATTAGATATGTAGAAAATTAAAGCAGTCATCCAGTCTGTTTCATTGTCCATGCAAGTTCTCAATAAATTAGTTTATTATAAGGCTAAATTACAAGAATTACAATACAATCAAAATTAAATTTATTTTAGTGACTTAATTCAAAAAACAAAACATGTATTCTATAAATTAATTATTCAAAGTTACTTTTTCACCAATCACTTATATTTCAAGCATTTATTTCCTTTATGGTGATTACGTTTTATAAATTATTCATTATTGACAATTAAGATATCAGACCAATTAAAAGGACATTTAATGACTAAATGTTGACCTGCTGAAAAGTGTATCCATTTGCTGTAGAGTAAAACCGTTCCATTCTTGGTCGAGGCTCCTTTTGCATGAATTACTGCATTGATGCAGAACATCTGTCTGTGGTGCATGTTACAGTTCAGACATCTGATCAAACTCTTGATTTGAATTTGCTTCACAATCAGAGATGTCAAACTCCCTTCCTCAACAACTTTTAGATGTGTCCCTGCACCAACACACCTGAATCCAATGGATTTACCTCTTCAGGGTCCAGCTAACAACCTTATTATTTGACTCTGGTATGTTGAAGCAGAAACGTTGCAGGACACTCGCTCTCATGCTCTGGAGTTTGAAACTTGTGCTCTAAATTCTGCGGTTATCTCTGCTGCTTAAGCACTTTATTTTAACCATATTTTTTTCTTCCACTCAACTTTTCTTCAATATGCTTTGATACAGTGAAAGGCCAGTTTCTTTAAATATAACTATTTATAGCTTATTATCTATGTGTAGAGTTTCAATGACTTTCTGCTGGCCAACTGTTCTATCAGCATTATTGTCTCTGCATAAGCCATAACAATAAATTCCTGTATATGAAAATATATTTTTTATATTGGTCTTCTTTAATATTCAAATTATCCAAAAAATTGTTGTAAAAAATAATTACAAATATATTATTCTGTGTCTTATGATCCAAGTAATACAAGCTTCATTTTTTCTTTTGAATTATTGAAATAAATGAACCTTTTTTATGATGAAATCATTACCTATGGACCAGAATCTGTACATTTTTTAAATAACTGGTAATAAAATGAATATTTTTTCAATGTCTAACATGAAAAACAAACTTATAAAGTTGATTAAAATGTATAAATTCACCTTATGATTGAGAAAAGCGGGTCATTGTCCCCGACTGTTGGTCCATCTGAAGTACTGGAGGTTCAGTCATCAACAGAAGGAGCTGTCACTCCAACCTTCAAACATAAAAGCAAAACACACACTCAGAAGACAGATGCATTGATTTTTTTTTTTTTTTAGATTTAGTGTAGTGTGCACATCTGCCTGGAGGACTAATGGAGCACACTGCATTCCTCCCTCAGCTGTAAGAGATTCATTTGTGCTTCGTTTGTGGTGCTGGCCCACAAGTGTCATCCCCCGCACTCAAACGCTCACCTTGTACCACTATGAGGAATGCGAGCGTCTTACTTATCGACCTCTTCCCGTCTGAAACAACACACAAGAAAGCTGCTTCAAACTCCAGCTTCTTTTATTTTCCCTCCCTCAGCAGCCAAGCATGTCCTTCCTCATTATGTTCCTGTGTGTGAGGCCAAGGCCGCTGACACAGACCCAGTGTAATCTCTTTAACCCGCCACTGTCGCGAGCAGACAAGGCGTGACCACCCAGCGCCGTGCTCCATCTCACTCAGCCGAGAGGGGAACAGTTTTCTCACCTCATCACCTTTGGCTCATAGCTGCTTATCATTTTAGGGATGCACATTTCAAACACAGTCGATCACACACACACATAGACCCGGGGTTAATCGCTGCGACAAGGCCACTTTAGATAATCATGTGCAGCGGGGTGAAAATCCATTCTTACTGACCCTCCAGTTCCCATAATTGCCAAAAAGCATCTCCCCCCCTCCCCCTGTGGTTATTGGCTAATGAAGCCAAGTGAAATTATATCACAAGAGAGAAAATCAGTGGAGACATTTTTTTGTCATAAAGATACAATGATTACTGACTCTTTGCTTTGCAGATTAGGGGAAACATATTCAAACATTTGGTATATGACGCGTTAAATGAAAACTAAAACATTAAATTACAGTAAATTATAAGACCCCGTCCATTAGAAGCTAATTTTAATTCACCTTAAATTAGGCAGAAAATTTCAGAAAATGTGTTTTTGCCTCAGAGCCACTAAGACACTTTTGAGCTCCACATGACTTCCTTGTTTGTCCCTCGGGTCAGAACTTGACCCTCTAATCTGGGCACTTTGCTTCCAAGATTTTTACAACAAGTTGCATTTTGTTCAGAAAAAAATGTGATTTTAAAAATTCTGCTGTTTTTTATGTTTTAAACAAAAGGACACAGGAATTAAATTTTATTTTGTGTACTATTTGATAAATTTTAGGATTTTGTGGTCCTGCATTTATTCTACTTTCTCGAATAAAAAGCATGTTAAGTATGTCTTAAATGACACAGTAGAAATCCGCTTGAAAACAGCTGACCCATATTTCATATATGTATTAAAATAGATACAAATACGCACATTCTTCATAAGTGCTTTCATATTTAAATTATTTTTTATAACTCAGCTAAAAGCAAATTTCTGAAAAAAGTCATCTGCAATGCTTTTTAATTTTTTTTTGCTTCCTGTAAGGTAGCAAAAAAAAATCTACCATCTTGGACTTTGACTTTCCACTAGATGGTGGGAGGAATGTGTATGATTTGATACATCAGGCTTTTAAAGAAAGTATCAACATTTTTGTACAGGTCTCAGAAACCTGTATCAAAAAATATATGTATGGAGTTGAGAAAAGGTAAAATGTAATAACATTGAAATATTTACTTAAAGTACTGAAGAAGTTATTCATCAAAGATGAAATGCAATTTTTAATTAAGACATGTTGAAAATAATTTAGTTTCTAAATTCAAAATAAAACATGGCAACCATATAAAATACAGGATTTTAAACAAGATCAAACTCTTATGATCACTTGTTGGTTTATTTCAATTCAGCTTTAAAGTCCAGGAAATGCTTAGATACAAGCTGAAGAAATTATTAAATTCCTTTGAATTATGACAATTTTAACAGGTTTTCTTTATTTTCTACACAGCTAGTAAATTTGTCAACCTGTTTTGTGTTAGTTCAAGTTTCTCTTTCGGGGAGCCGCAAAGATTGCTTACATGTCTGGCCAGCCCTGGTCTGGTGCCTGAAAAGTGAATGGCATTATCAACACCTCTGTTTGATGATCACTTTAGGTACAGTTATTCCCCCGGCCAGTTAATTACAGCACTCATTATTCCCTCATGTATCGGCCGAATCGTTGCCATGTTCAGTGTTTTTACTAAAACAAAGGAAACTTTCTCAGTTTTTTGTTTTGGGGAAAGTGCTGAATTGTCATGTTTTGCTTTGCACCGTGCCCGAGCAAGCGGCCCTCTTTTGTTTTAGCCATAATTGAGATCCCACTAATCTAGCTTCTTCTTCCCTTTTTTTTTAAATGAAACACTCCCTTTGTCAGGGCTTCATTAGTTTAAGATAATATTGTTAGAATCCACAATTAATTTGCAGTGTAACTGTAATTAATTAAATACACCCAATTTTGTAATATGATTAATGCCGCCAAGTTTGTTATCTGCATTCTCCTACAGAATGAAAATGTAACAGCAGCAGAGCTGCTGAGCATTAATTGCAGAGGCTGGGAGCTTTTGGGAAGCAAAATTATAGAAGGTAATTTATTAAACCCTAAATAAGAAACAAACAAGCATAAATTGATATATAAATCATGAATAATGTAATCTAGTTCTGATTTGGGACAAAATGACTAATCTCTGCTGCATGCCAAGCACTTGATGAAGTAGATAGTGGTCATAAATTCAGTCACAGTCAAGGTCTCATTAAAACCGGCTTAATTTAATTAAGAGTTAGCCATCGCCCTCTAAATATATTAATTACCTTGAGCATGACGAGATAAGTGTGGCGATTACGACGCGTTTCATTAAAGCAGGTCTTCTGGGAGGAGAGCAAACTAAGGTGGGAAGCTGGCTGTGTTGACAAGATAATGGATGGGCTGGACTGAGATGAATTTGGTCACCTTGCTTCTGGTTGAGCGCAAAGAGGTGAGGCAGAGGACAACACTGCATAAAAAATGCAAGTTTTTTTAATTAAATTTTTGTATTATTATTATTATTATTATTATTATTATTATTATTACTGGTAGTGGTTTGTTTTTCAATATTTTACCTGAAAATGAAATAAAAATCATTAAACTCATCATGCTTTGCAAAGTAAGAGGAGAAAATCAAACAATTTTCCTGGAGAGAACGTTAAGAAAAAAGTCATAATTTTGTTTGTTTGCCAAGTCTTATTTTAATAACTTGGTTTGTTCTTATAATTACACTAAATTAAACTCATTTTTTCCCTTCTTGCCAGAACACTTAAAACATAAGAAAAAAACAGAACTGGAAATCTCTAACAAAGCATTTCTCCCTCCTTTCTGTGCAGCCCTAAAACAGTCCATTGTGTCAGATTCCTCTTACATCAAAATTTATTTCTCACCAACACCTAAGAGCTAGATTGTCGTGCCGCCTGTTTGCGCTCGCACAAAGACGCCTCCGACAAATACGGAGCAGAAGTGTGCCGAGGGGTGCAGAAGCAACGGCTCATTGCCCCACAGACTGATATGTCAATGAAACATACAAGACGCTGCCGGTTGCAATGGGGAGATTTCCAGCCTCTGCTCCTCTCCTGGCTGACAGCAGGACAAAGAGCCTAAGCTACTATTATCTGGAAGCAAGACTCTCATTCCTGCTTTCATCCTTTTCTTTAAGAGTACAAACATAGATATGGAGCTCTGCTTAAAGTCACTGATGCATCCAGCCTGGATGAGCCTTAAGCAGCGGAGTCAGGCTGGATATTGTTGAAATGTCAGAAGGGTTGAAGTGAAGAGGCTTCCTTTAGGTTTAGTTGCACAGTTTCTGATCACAATAACACCAGGTCAAAGAAACCAAGCATGAAAAATATGTTATTTCCACACGTGAAGCAATGCAACAACTTCACAAATTCAGTACATGAACTCAGAGAACACAAAGCTCCCCAACGCCGCCGTCTTCCTGAACGCCCCCTCCCTCTTCTCTCCTCTCCTTCCCACTAACCTCCTCCCACTCCGACCAGAAAAATATCCAGGAAACTCACCGAGCTCTCACTGGTCTCAAGGCTGCTGCTGCTTCTGCCTTTCAGTTCCTCTGCTGGTCCCACCTTCAATAGCCGACTGTCAGCAGGCCCAGAAGCAGGACTCTATGGGCAGAAAGATGGCAAGCTCAGAGTCGAGCCTCGGCCTTTCAAACGGCACAACCGAGGCGCAGAGGAGAAATATGAAACGTTGCGAGTGTTGGGCAGTCACTTCTTTGGGCCGTGCACACTGCAGCTGAGCTCTCCCTGCTCTGGGACCCATCTCTTTCAGCCAAGATTGCTTCATACAAAAGTTGACAATGCACCACTGAAAGCCATTGTTGATATTCAACATTTTTTAAATAGCTGAGCAGAATAGACAACATGGCAGGCTGCAAAACTTGGCAAGGAAACTGACCTGGAGCTGCCCATTTGAAAGGACTGCCTCACTGGGTGAGAGAAGAGAGGGCTATTGTATTAAAAAAAAAAAAGAGGTACGGAGAGCCGGTGTGAAAGAGTCGGAAAAAACAAAACGTCTCCCATCCCTGGAGAGTGGAGCATTACGCTTTATGTGTAGCAGGAAGAAGACAATCACTTTTCACAGTCACAAGCATATATGCATTACCAAGAGGGAGCAGAACAATAAAATCAATGCAATCCAATCCATTTTAAACCAGGATATTACATTACAGGCTCTTCAAAAATAAATCTCAGCATGTAAGAGGTAAATCTTAGTGCCAGCACAACGGAACCAGAAGTTCCAGCATTTTTATTTATTCACCCAGCTTTGCTCTGGCGTGGCTAAGATCCAGTGGATTGTCCTGCATGTCTCTCTAATGTTGCATGGATGGGAATGATGCTGCCTGACGCAGGCGATGGTGTTCTGTTTCCATCATTGTTGAGCTGACAGCGCCGCAGATTGATATGGACATTTAAGACGCCTTTAACTGCACATATGTCAGAGCATCACAGTGCCGCTCGTGCCTGGGGAGATATTAATACATCTGATGTAGGTGTGAATGCGCGCGTGTGTGTGTGTGTGCGTGTGTGTGTGTGTGTGCGTGTGTGTGTGTGTGCGTGTGTGTGTGTGTGTGTGTGTGGGCCTGAGGCAGGACCCAGTGTTATGTTCTATGCAGCCTTGTGTCTTGTAGTGAGAGCAGGATGGGAGGAGCAGAGTGTGAGTGATTAATGTGTGAACAAACACATTGATCGTCTTTTATTGCACTGCAAAAACGCAAAATCTTACCACATATCTTGGTAGTTTCTAGTGCAAGTATCTTAGTACACTTGAAATAAAATAAAACTATCTTACAAGAAAGTGTTTAGCAAGATATAGAACACTTAAAATATATTGTAAGTAAATGATTTTTTAATAATGATGAAGACCTTACATTGGCAAATCATTTAATTTATAACAAGACACTTTCCCTTTGTTACAAGTGTAATGATCTGCCAATGTATTGAGTTATTTTTGCAATTATTTACTTAAAACATTTTACTACAGAATATAGAATAACTTCACACAAAATGGCGACATATAACCAAACAGAGCATTTGCCACACTCTGAAAAATATATTTCAAAGGATTAAGATCATTGGATTCTCAAAACTTCTGTTTTCAACTTTGCTTTTACTTAATTTCAGTTTATTTGATTTCTTCGTACATGTTTTATTTCATGTTTTATTATAAAGCACTCCATCTTCTTTTACTTGCATATAAAAAATAATAATAAAATTGCGTAAATCCCACCGTGCTTCATAATGGAAACATTGTGCTCTTGTGCAAAGTTAGTTTTCTTCCATGAAAGTCATTTTGTAATGATGAATGTTAAATGTTTCATCCTGGTCACTTTATAACCAAACTCTGAATTCAAACTTCCCCACAACTTTCCACTTAATGGTGTTATATTTACTTATTCGGTGATGTTTTCTAACAATCCTCTGAGCTTTTTACAGAACAGCTGCATTTATACTAAAATTAATCTACACACAAGTTGATTCTGTTAAGTAAATAAATCACTTCTTCAGCCCTTTCATTCAGGTGTGTTGGACTTTTAAGACATCAAAACGTTGTAGGACGCCGGCAACTGAGGACTGGAGTTTGACATCCCTGCTCTAGAGTTGGTGTAATGGTTTAGGAAACCCAGTGCAAAATTCATGATTTTATTTATGAAAATGGTTTAGAAACAACAATGTGGCCTTGTTGTGCCACTTCACCAAAGTTTGTGGTTTTTATGAGTCAAAATTTGTTCCTGAAGATGTGTAGATTCAATCATTCTAAAAAAAAAACACACACATTTCAATATTAAAATCATATCAAAACCTGACTGGTAGGAGTGATACAAAAAATGTGTTTACATTAATAAAACTTCGAGGTTTGTGGTTATAAATCATCAAATTCAAAATAATTGTTTTGTTTTTGGGGGGGTTTTTTTTAGAAAAACTATTAGATATTTGTTCCCTAAAGAACTTTGTGGTCTGTGACAAATGACAAATAGAAAATCAAATGCTTTCCTTGATCATTCAGATTCATACATTTATTAATGACATCGCTCATTCACTCTAAAGTACAGCAAAAGTATTTTTTTCCCTTTTTGAGTCAGTCTTCTTAACATTTTGAGAGTCTCAAAGAAAAACAAAATCACTAACAAGGAGTGCAGGCATGACATCAGAACTCAAATCTGGGCTGAGAAATAACGCCTAATGGCTAATCTGCAGAACATCTGCATAACTTCTTTGTTTCTACTTGCAACTGGAAAAAAGAGTGAAAAAAACAAACATTCTAAGCTTTTCTCCTCTTGCATAAAACGCTGCCGTGTGTTTCTGCATGCATGACTGTGTGTGAAGAGAGAGAAACTGGACCTCTCTGGCCCTTTGACAGGGGCAGGCTTGGAGTTGGAGCTGTGTAATTACACAGATCAGGGTGAAATCACAGCTCTGAGAGCGGAGGCAGGGCTAATCTTACAGGTGAGTCAGACGCAGCAAGGCAGAGGTACAGGGGGAACCTGTGGCGTCTGTACTGGAAGTCCACGTCAGTGCCTCCCATCACACACTATTAGCTGCCATCAAAGCTCTAATTTTACTCTAGCATTACACCCCTCTCTCTGCGTCCCCCTCCCTCCCCTGCTGGTCTGGATGGTGCAGCCTGGTGGGAAAACGACATTCAATCCGCTGTCCGCCCCATTCAGGCCAAATTGGCAAATGACAGCTCTCCGCCTCTCAGATTGCTGGAAGAGAAAAGGCGCCTTTACCGGCGCTCACCCTGAGCCTCGGAGGGGCCGTCGGGGTGGGCAGGGATTAGAGGAAGGGGCGAGCGGCGAGGAAGAGCGGGGTACCAGGGAGGCCGAGGAGAGGACCGAGGTGGGTTAACAGCTTCCCTTGTCCTCCTCGCTGGTGACGATGTGGGACAGAGAACGGAGAAAAGAAAGAGAAGAATGCCTACTCAGCAGATCAAAGAAACTTCCCTGTGACCGACAAGAAAAGTTGACCTGAATTCACTAACCGCCCAATTTTTAGCAAACCAGACCCAGAAACCAGCACTTGACCTCATGCGGCTCAACAGTGACAAGCAGGCAGAGGTAAATCCTACAGAGGCTAGCAGACACTGGCGTGGATGAACCCGTTCCTCTTGGTTTATTCTACCTCTGGGGTTGTCCAAACTACATAGTGTCCAAACTACATAGGCCAAAATCGTCTAGTCAGAAGTAATCACAAGCCAAGAAAATAAAAAAATAAAATTGAGCAAATAAAGTAGCCACACTTGTTGGTTTTAGGGGGGGAGGCTTGTAGGTAAGGGATGTTATTTATTGTAGATCCAAACTTAAAAATTAAGCATAAAGACCTACTGGTTGAGCGAAGCCATTTTATCTTTCTATCAAGGACTTTGCATTGACCTCCTCCACAATATTAAATTTTAATATATAAAAATATATGTATTTAGGCTGTATTAATGTTAGCTTCATTCTAAGAACAAACTATGTTTTTGGAAACACATTTTTTTGTTGAATGGATAAACTGAAGTGTTGTGTGCCACCATACACACAACACTGTTGGTAAGTGGTGTGTTTGAGAGTCGGCTGCTGATTTTACAGGTTTGATGTATTAAAAAAGAAAGACATCTAGTTTATCTAGTTTCCAAATTCTTTTGGGCTTGCCTGAACAAATTCATTCTACGTTACAAAAACAGGATTTGGGTCACTTTATTTCAAAACACTTGCCATATTTAGCAAAGTTTAGTAAAATAAAAGTTGACTTGGGTGCAGCTACATCAGTTTTTCACTAAAAGACTCTGGAGGGACATGATTCTTTGTGTTGTAACATTTTTCCAGCAATAATTTTACCCTGATTAAAAATAAACAAATTTGGATACAAATTTGCATCATTCGTGAACTTTAGTGGGTGGCCACAAAGGGCCCCCGCACCGCACTTTGGACACCCCTGTTCTAGATGTAATCAAGTAACAAGCAGTGCCATCTTTAAAAAAGAAAAAAAAAAAATCACATACAGCTGTAAAACTCGTGCACAGACAAACAACAAGGGGCTTTCAGCAATATTTCAGCATGACTCAGAGGGAAAACACACTAACTGGCTGCCCTGCTGAATGGTACTCTTACTGCTAATTAAGTGCTAATGGCAGTTCCCCCTGCAGAGAATACTAATTAATGCTCCATTCTTCTGCAGGCTGAGCGCGCACTCCACCGCGGCCTAATGAGGCGAGGCAGGTACGTCTTCTCCCAGGCCGGGCTAATAAGCACAACACAGTGGGCTCTCACTAGAGAGGGTCATACCAGGGGGGCCGCTTCCTGTTCCCTACTCTTAAGGGACTCCCCTAAAACATTTCACAATGAGCCATGGAAGTAATGAAAGGAAAGTAAGAAAATGGGCCAGCTTATGTCTGTCTGGTTTCAAAGTTTTACTCTGTACATGGGCAGCTACGTTAACATGGAGCAAATTAATCTGAATATCAAGAGAAAATTGTGTTAAACTACTTATGTATTCCTCTCACAGCCATTTAGTAAAGATGTTCCCTTTGTACATGACATAGAAATGCATATAGGTTGTAATATTGTGATTATTTTATGTATATCCAGCAAAAACTTTTCGAAAAACACAGTTTCAAGTATGTTTTTCAGAAACTGCTGATGCCAAGAAGAAAACAACTTCTTTTTCATATAGTTCCCCAACCTGCTGAGAGTTTGTGCCTCTTGCAGAATAAACACATTTCCTGTTTGGATGCAGAAAGCCCAGGGAGGGAATCAGATTCAAAGTGCTGAAGAATGAATGGATGTGCGAGTATGCAGGGGCTGCGTGCATGAGCGTAAACACAGATTGAGGGTGGTATTGGAATTACCTGAGTGAGATAATGGTGGAGCATTAGATTAACTTTCAGCCCCTAAATGCAACACATTTAGGGCAATCTTGTCCCCCAAAAACATGTCAATGTCTGAAAGGCCTCCCCTCTCGCTATCAGGAGCCTCTGGTCCCCCACGCTGATGCAGCTGGCAAAGCGCTACCGTCGACTGTCAAAACGCAGCGCCAGATCTAGTTATAAAATAATTGAATTTTCATATCAGAGGGGACCAGAGTCCCAGCAGACAATAGGACTGCTGAGTCCTCTCTGATATTGGCTCAGGCCCTTTGCCATGCGCATGAAATCAGTATGTTAATGTTCCGGGGTTTTCTTTTTTTAAGGGCACTTGTGCTCTCGCAATGTACTACCGATGCGGTTTCAAAAAAAGGAAAAAAAAAAATACAAAATTGCAACTATTGATAAGTAGGCAGCCAGCAACCCCCTCCTCCCATCCAACAGGGCCCCTCCTCCTCCCCCCCATGTACTCACTGAGGCTCTAGACGTTCTCGCACCCCTATCCTCCCCCATTATTAAAATTGTAATTTATTTTTCTAAATCAGAATGACAGCTTGCTTTCTTTTCTCTGCAGCAGCCACTGAATCACCGAGCTTTAATTACTTTCGTAACTTCGCTGACCCTGTGAGCGCGCTACTCCGCCGGAGAAAATGGGACCGCCAACAAAGGCCCCTCCACAGCCTTAGCCGCCTTTGCCTCATTCAGAATGCGAAAATTTATCAAACTGTGGATTTTTTTTTTTAAGATTTTTGTTAACATTTCACCTCCTATCTGTCTCGCAAAACATGCCGCCTCAGAGAAACAGCTCTGCAGTCCTAGTTTTCGTGACCCACCTCTTTTGAGAAACTCGCCGGATAACTAAACAACCTAATTCCAACTCTCCCTCTTTACTTCTCTCCCTCTGTTTGAGAGTGTGCTTGTGTTGACTCAACAGGGTCTCTGGGGGTCGAACCAGCCGGAGGTCACGCTATTATCAGTGACCTCTTCACATCCAGGCCATGGCCTCAGCAGCACGGCGACAGGCAGCATGCGGTCCGGAGGCCATAAAGCGTAGATCGGCGGTAAATCTGATCACTGCTCAGATATTTGGCCCTCAGACCTCAGGGTCAGGCTGTTTTCAAGGCTGTTGAAAACAAAGCTGCTTTCCAACCACAGTACCTGGCAGCCAGCAGAGGAGAAGCTGCAGTTTGAAAGCAGGAGACCTCTGAGATGTTTGATGTTTAAACTGAACATAAAAAGGTCAAAGACGATTCAGCCTCCGCCTCCCTTCTTCGCTTTGTTGACGCAAAGTTCAGGCATGTTTCATGTTTGTCAAGCGATCCCCGTTTACTTCACAGGGCTCCGTTCCTAACTTATTAAAGTAGCTAATATGCTGTAATCCCTGCTATCGCTCTCACCTTCTCACTGGCACATCTCTGTTTTGGGCTGTGCCTCTGTGTGAACCGGAGCCGTTGCAGGCACGGTTGGTCTTTTGCTGACTGCCTGATAATTGAATGAGCGATTATCCCTCCCATTAATAGACAATGATACAGAAAGTGCTGCCATATGTAGGGAATATTAATGAGTGGCTGCAGCGGCCTAGATAAGGGAAGCACCATGCAGTGGCAGTAATAGGGGTTAAAACAATTTGCCCCACCACCACCAGCACCCCCACACCCATCGTCACACACATCCAACGCCCATGCCTTCATCATCGCTAATCCTCCAACCTCTCATCCACTAGGCAAGCTGTGACCAATAAACACACATAAACTGGAGTTCTGCTTGGTGCTAACCTCACTGCTACCAAGGCTGACCCGTTACTGTCCAAGAAGGTGAGCTAAGAAAATGGTATTCTGATCAGACACGGGAAAGACAATTAATTTGGGTCGGTGGGCAAATTTAAACTAATGTTCCACACAAGAACGTGGCTTAAAATATTCACTATACATCCTGCTCAAACTGGATATTCTTATACACTGTATAAAGAAAACTTGGGTCTTTCATTCTCACTTTTTGACTTTAAGTTAGACTAAACTTTTCCTGTTTCAGGTCAGTTAGAAATACAATAATTAGATCCGAGAATGAATCCTGAAGTAAAGCTGCCTTTTTAACTGCATGACTTGAGTTGAACATTTGGGGTTTTCATTTTGGCCCATTTCTCCTGACAGAACCGGTGTAATTGAATCAAGTTTGAAAGTCATCTTGCTCACACACTTTTTCAGCTCTGGCCCCAAATTTTCTGTGGGACTGAGCTCAGAGCTTCACGATGACCACTCTGAAACAGACTGTTTTTATCCTCAAGACACTTTGCAATTAATTTGGGTGTATGCTTAGGACCACTGTCCGTCAGGAAGACCAATTTGTGCCAACATTTTAACTTCCTGGCAGAAGTGCTTAAAGGTGTCCTATTATACAAAATTAGCATTTTGCACTTTTTTTTTACTTCCATTTGGTTCCCTACTGCTTCTTAAAACAGCCCAAGCATTTAGAAACTATCAAGCTGTTTTATGGCAATATGTGAATGTTTTTTGGTAACTGGAAAATGAGCTGTTTCAAAAATCTTCCAAATGTAACATGGCAATCAGCAAACATCAACTGTCTCTCACCTAGTAACTCAAGTGAAGTTCCACCACATTTGCTCAGCTGGTTTTACGGCTGTACAATGGCTGCTGGAAAAGACAAATGTTATGTTGTTGACGTCCAGAAACCACTTCCTGCATTCTTGTTGGTTGTGCATGAGGCTCTACTTCTGCTTTTCAAAGACGTACAGTTGTATAATTGTGCATCTGTTTGTTACCATTTTCACATGAAAGTGTATACTTTCATGTCAAAATTTATACTTTCACATGAAAGTATATTCAGAAAACTAGTCTATTGTTCGTGCAGACAGAGCATCTGCATGACAGTATGACAATAGTAATATTTTTATTGAGTGATGACAGTAACATTTTGAGTGGCATTTAAAACAATTCTGCAGTAGCTGCTCCTGTAAGTTAAAAGTTCATGTCACAGATTTCTTATTTCATTTCTACAGTGTAACTTAGCTGGAGATCACATCATATATGCTGCAGTATCAAAGTTGTAGAAAACATAGGAATGGTGCATTGACCCTTAAAAACTAAACAAATTCAAAAAGCAATATATTTTAAGCTTTAAATGTCATTTGCACAATCATCAGAAAGGATTTCCAACTATCGGGGCGAGAGGTTGTAGGCCATCACAATGGATCTAAGAGTCTGCAGCAAGATACTTGTGCTTATCAGCTATCATGTTGCCATGAGCCTTTATGCAAACAAGAACAATTGGTAAAGATTAAGTTTCAGCTAACATTATCTGTTGTCCTTTATGTCTATTCAGGCCCAAAACAGGGAAGACTTTTGAACAAAACTCTTTTGATTGCATCAGTTGTTTAAAAAGTGATGCATTTGAAATATAATCTTTTGTGCAATGAAACTATATAAGTGCTTCACTTTTTTTAATTAAACTGAATAATTCAGGGTTTTTGGCAAACCATACTGTTCTGTTGGAAAAAATAAAAGCAATTAACATCTTAGCTGCAATAGACAACTTTAATCACTTAATATAAATCCAGTTTGTGTGGTTCTGGAGGCTCTAGTCACGTGACTATTCAGGAAGGGTCAAGGCCAAAGTGGCTTTCTTCTATTTTAAAACAACTTCAGTTCTAAAGTACTGTTATATTTAATGCCAAAACTATATTTTATGAAGCACTACACCAATCTCCTCTTTGTTTTGAATATATTTTTACAAAGAAACCCATTATTGGCATTAACATAGGGGGCAGCGTACAACCAATGGTCTTCCTGTGTGAAACACATTCTGACAACATTTTTCAAAACGTATTTGGTCAAGTATACCAGTCTAACATTGTTTTTTACCCTGTCTTGCTTTTTTATGTGATAGTTACTCTGATTGGAGGAACTTTATTGCCATGGTTTTTGCATAGGAACACAAATCCAAACAAGAGTTAGGCAAGATCCCGCAAAGTTATGATATTTAAATGACTAAAAGAAAAACTTACTGAACAATAGAGAACAACTGGTAACAAGAGGATGATGCATAACAGAGGGGAGAAACAAGTGGATCGCGCAAGAGAGTTTTTTGCTGAGGCAGTGATTACTGGATGCAGAACAGGTAAGACTAATAAACAACAGGTTGCAGCTGTGAGAAACAAAGAGAACTAAGGGAAACTATTGAATTGAATGACTGATGAAGTCAAAATAAAATCAACAATCAACAGAAACTGACCATATGTGAGCCTGAATAGAAACATAACCAACATTGCCATGTAGACTTGAATAAAAGACATGTTGACAAACGTGCCAATTGTATACAAAGATGCAAATTAAGAAATCATTGCAAAATTTAATTATTTCATTTAATATAAACCAGACAAAATGAAATAATTTTTACTTATGTTTATTTTTAAGATCTTACAGCTAGGAGCAATTCAAAATTCAGTTTATTTTAAAAAATAAAAAGTAAAAAAAAAAAAAAAACAGGACTTTTATTCATATATTCATACGTAAGCCATAATTATCAAACTATAATAAATAAATTAATACTCTAATATTCTAACTTACTAGATTGAATCCATTTAGGGTTTTAATCTACAAAGGTCCACTGGGGGCCTTAAACGTTTTACTTTTTGATTTTGAGATGCGCCAATAAATAATATTATCTTTGATGTTACTTAGCCTTTGGGTTGCACTGCACACCAGGAAATATATACAATAACAAATCATTAACTTCTTTGCAGAAAAATACCTGCAGTGAAAGTAAGTATGGCTTAAAGATTCATAATAAAATGTTGTTTTAAATAAACCTGTAGCTAGACACTCTCCACCGTGTGTTAAGAGTTTTAAGTCTGCTTTGTGCTGGTCCAAATCAAGCTAGTCATTAGCTTTAGCCATCGAAAACAACTAATCTGGATTTAGGCTAAATGAAGATGACAATTTTACAGCGGGTATGTTATATTTTAGCTTAACTTCTGCTTTTAAAAAATGTCAAAACTATCCCTTTAGCTGGCTATTTCACTTTCCACCATCAGAGGTTTTTCCTAATGTTATGCTAATGATGCTAACGGCGGAAGTGGCTGGTGTTTAGCATTTGCGTTATGGGAACTTTTGTAGAAAGCTATTTGTGCCGTTCAGAGTTTGCCTGTGAAAATATGTATTCCTGCTGCATTTTATTTTATTTATTAATATATTTAAAACCTCCTGTCTTATCTTCATCTTGCTGTCAGCTCAAGTGAAGATGCAGCAGCAGCTAGAGATTGAGGAGTAACAACAAAGGCCCAACCTTAGCCTCACCTCCATGGACTTTTCATCCTGAGGGTGCTGAAAGGTGAAACTGTTGGGGGCAGACTTCTCTATAATTCAGCATTCCAATCAATATCCAACATCTATCAGCATTAGGAGGCAATATTTCCCCTCTTTACCTTGCAATAATCGTGCTTAAGGCTGTGAAGTACCTTATCATAGGTCTGGCGGCAAAAGAAAGGCCGGTTTCCCTGGCGACCGTGAAAGCCATTGGTTTCCTTTTCAGCGGAATAATGAACTTCTCTCCTCCGTGTGTCACTCTTCCACCCCACTCTCAGCCTCTTCGATTAAATTCAAGTCCACGTGTCCTTGAGATCCCTCGTGTCTGGGTTATAATTTGACAAACAACATTAAAACATGGGGGAGCGGGGAGGTGTTCAAGGCTCAACAAAACCACCGCTTTAGCCGAGGTGTCTTGCAGTCAATCCAGGGCTCGGTGTTTCTTGTTAATTCAATAATTTCCTTTTCGCAAAAGGATGGGAAATATTTTCTCATGTTAATTTTGAAATGATACATTTTTAACGTATTTGAAGGGGAAACATTAATTATACTTGCACTGATGTAGCTCAATAAATTACTTTTTATTTTTAAAAAAAATATTCTTGAAATATGTTAATTTTCGAGTTTAACTCTTCAACTCTGTCATCAGAAAAAATATATCTCGAATGCTTTGCGTCTTTGCTGTAAGGACATAATTGAAATCTTGTGAAGAGCAGCCTATGTCAAACTATAGGACTGACTACATAATGCTGGGCTGGAGATGAATAGAGGTGTAAAGGTTATTTTTTCCTCTCTATATGTGAATCTGAATGAGAAAAATAAAAACATGTTTTCTCCTGTCTTGAATCCGGTCTTTGATTGCTACAGTGTCCTTGAGCGCACAGGCATCCTCTGCAGCGAGGACATCAAGTGCTTCATTCAGCGGTGTTGACCGTGTGATGGTCGATTAAAGAGAAGAAAAAAGACCAGAAAGTAGACTTAAGGAAAACTTGGAGAACCAAGAGGCGCAGAGATCCGAATAAAACCACCAAATAATGAGGTCAAATAATAATAAGAAACGGTCAAACAGAGAATTTATCGAGGATTGAAAGAGTTTTATGTGTTAGTGATTTTTTTCTCTTATTTTATGATAGAAAAAAAATAATTTCCACTCGGCATAAACTCATCCTAGTTGTTTATGAATGACATTCAAGTTTTGGTGATTTTAAAATTGGTAATTAAATTTACAAATCAGTCAGTACAGTGAGTAAGATAGAAAAAAAAATCCACTATTTACCGCTCACTTTAATTGAACAAACGCCCAGACGCATACGCATTAATGCTTTTGGTGTTTAAAACTGTTTATTTATATTCTCCTTTTACGCAATAACGCGCTATAGCGATTTTGATCATTATAATTATCAAAATCATCACAAGCCGTAGTTTTGAAGTTTGAAGGTCGCAATCTTCATCTTGTTTTTCTGCTGACTGAATATTTACATTTATTTAAACCAGTAACTGCTCAGAGTACACTTTAAAAAAAACGGACAAATGTAAGACATGGAGATTGAAAAATAATTGCTTGGGGGACGACGGAGCTCGTGTGCTGACCACATTTTTTGTTCAGAGAGTCATGCATTTTATTTAAACATGTTACGATCAAGAGTTTATGTGAAGAAAACAAGGAATTGCATTTTTAAAAATCTGTGAACAAATCTAGTGAATAATCGTTTCAGTTGTATTTTTATATTACAGATTTAAAACAGATTCGATTTAAATCTGGATAAAATCTCCAGAGAGGAAAACAATCACTAAATGTAAACTAAAAAGTGATTTTTAATATAAAGCATCATTGTGAATGTCCGTTTGATAAGAGTTGTGCTTTTCAGTTGCGCATCTAAATTAAACCAGGAGGAGGCGCTGATGAGCCTTTTTACGAGCCTTGTCAGGCTCGTAATAAAGCGTAACATTTGTTCAGGTTTCAGCTGTTTTATTTCGAAACATTTTTTTTTCATTTGATAAATAGTGATGTGGGGATAAATTATAAACCTGAAATAACTACAATAGTAATTATAACAATGTAAATCTACTGACTTGCCCCAATCAAGATTCAGATTGGATTTGTAGAAATGGCACACAAATTTGTAAAAACATGAGATGATACTAGTTCATGGTTGATGCCATCACACAACAGATAAATATATTAATTTAATCTGACATAGCAGTTTGCTTAATAATTTAATTGGGCCAGAACAACAGATTTATTTCTCAAATAATCATCATACACAACTCCATTTTCTTCTTCCTTAAGGTATTTTACTTGTACAGAGATGGAAGCTTGAGAATATCCCTGCAGTCATCAGGCAAGAACTACATGAAGAGTATAGAGTAGAGTTGCCATACCTGCAGAAAAGCAGCACAACTACAGGATGAGTCCACACATGTTGGATTCCAACAAAACAAAAACAAAAGGGTATAGCCTATTACAAGTCCCACCTTTAAAAAAAAACATAAATCTCTACATGTACCTTCACCTTTACACTATTAGACAGCTCTCCCCTTCTTACATATCTTCTTATCTGATTTTATTTATCATTTAATATATAGTGGATAACAAAAGTGGACACACCTCTGTGGATAGAAATCAACACCAAAAGTTTCCCACCTTCAATTTGTAACAAACTTCTTAAAGTATTCAAATGATGTATAGACAAATACAAATATCTCAGAGAGGAAACATAAAACATAGGCAAAAAAATACTGCAATAACCTGGTTGCATAGGTGCACACATTAGACAAATAATTTGTTTGTGCATTTTTTGATAGCACTTGTTTTGTATACAATCATTCTAAAAGATTATGGAAGATTGTGGCATTGTCTGTAAGCTAAATTCTTATGCCACAATTCCAAAAAAAAATATGTTTTGGACAATAATCATACTTATTATAATAACAAATTATAAATGCTGGATCACCAATGAAGGAAGCGTTGAACAAGGGAGGGAGACTGGGCATTACTGAGGAGTAAACAGAAGGAGTTCAAAGTGAAGAGATGGAAAAGAAGAGTACAGGAAGAGTCTGGAGAGCAAACTACAGAGGAACATTATCAGGGATGTGTGGTTTGGGATGAAGGGGATCATAAGCTTCAAGCTCAGGAAGGATTTAACGGATGAAAGTCTGGGCAGAGCCAATGAATGGTGCTCATTCTTCAGTAGTTCAGAAACAAGCTCAGCATCCTCTTCTCCTGCCCCCAGCCAAACAGACATTCAACTTGTGACTCAGCTTTCCTGTCACACCTCAGTTTTATCTTACACCTCAGTCATGGACTCTTCTGTTTCTACGTTTGGCTTCAACCAAATCAGGAGATGCTGCTGCTCCCTTGCCTCTCCACCCTTCTTATCGGTCTCAGGAAACAGCTGGATAGGCTGGACAGGAACAAGGCTGCAGGTCCAGATGGTGTCAGCCCCAGAGTCCCGGAGCTCTGTGCAGAGCAGCCATGGGATTCTGCAAAACCTCTTCAATCACAGCATGATCCAAAAAAGGGTTCTGAGGTTGTGGAAGACATCCTGTCTGGTTCCAATTCCACAGAAAACTAATCCATTAGTCATTAACAACTATAGACTTGTTGGTCTGACATCCCACATCACGAAGGTCTGGTGAGACTCCTTTTGGCCCATCTGTGTGAACAAACGAGCACATAACAAGACCCACTGCAGTTTGCTTTTTGCCGAGTTGGAGTTGCAACTTCAACACATCCACTGTTACTAAGCAGAAAGAACTGTAAGGGTCATGCTCTTTGATTTTTACAGTGCATTTAACAAAAGTCAGCCCAATTTGCTTTGTCAGAAACTCCAACAGACACAGATGGAGGCCAATCATTGGGATCAATGACTACCTGACAGATCACAGATGGAGACTGAAGCAGACCAGGAGCACCACAGGGGACTGTACTCTCACCATTTCTTTTCACTCTGTACACTTCTGACTTTCATTTCAAAACAAAGTCCTGTCATCTAAAAAAACAAACTCAAATGACTCTGCAGTCGTCAGGTGAATCAGAAATGGCCAAGAAGCTGAGCTCAGAGAGCTGGTGGATCGCTTTGTGGCATGTGGAAACAATCATCTCATCTTGAATATGAATAAAATAAGGCGATTATTGTATATTTAAAAAGAAACAGGGTTAGATCAAATCTTATTTCATTCATGGAAGGAGAAGTGGAGATGGTGGAGGAATGTAAATACCTCGATGTTCGCCTGGACAACAGACTGGACTGCAGACTCAACAGTGAAGTCATCCACAGAAAAAGAGAGAGCAGGCTGTACTTTTGAGGAAACTTTGGTCCTTCTGTGTTTGCATTAAGGTGCATCCTATATCCTATAAATGTGTGATATCTAGACTTAGCTTCAGCCTTTCCAGCTGTTTTGGACTTAGCATTAAGAAATTACATAAAAGTGAGAAGGTAAAAGAACATTAATTGTCTTAATAATAATAAATGCTATAAAACAAAAGTCTTTGCTTTTTATTTACATTTCTTCTTTCAAACGTTTCAGGTTTAAAGTTATACAAATGTGTTAACTCTGTCTGCATAGTTTCTGGCTGATTAAAAGTCAAATATACACTGTCATCCTTGGTTCTACACAATCAGTTCTCATATTCCAAACAAAACCTGTGTTGTGTCTACTTCAGTTTAATTGTTTCAGTTTCACTTTCTCCTAAAAAGTCACTTTGCAAACCTGACAAAGACACAACATGTTGATTTTAGCTGCATTTTCCTTTAGCAGGACATTTGGTATCAGATTTATTCAGTTTATGACCGTCCAACCATGAGGTTGTGAAGCTTTACGAGTAATATTAAACTGTAATTACTACATTAATAGTGTCTACAGTTCATATCATAGGAATACAGTGGGGCAGACAGATTTGTACGTACAAATGGGGTTATTTGTAGCAGTGAGTTACCAAAGTCATGAAATCTGCTTTAGTGAAACTATCCCAGAGTTAAAAAGACCTTGAAATTCCTTTCATCATTCCCAGAGGTAAAGAGAGGGAAGGAAAGCCAACTCTCCCCCATGTCGAGGTGTGGGCGACTTCTAAAAGCCAAAAAGTTTTTCAGGGTTGACTCTTAACTTTTCTCTCAAAGTTAAGGGGGGAAAAGTCGGCTGTGAATGTAGAAGGACAAAAACAGCTGTGTTGGAATCCGACACAGGACTTGTTGCAGCTGTTGTTTCCGAGCAACATGCAAACACTGCTTATAGACTGGGGAGGATTGTGTGACTGGCGTTTCATCTGTTAGACAACATCCAGATTTCATTCCTGGTTTTACTAACATATAAACAGCATGTTTAAATGACATATACCATAAGAAAGGGTTGCAGAAATAGTAGGACTCTATTTAATGAAAACTCATAAATCAGTCAGGCAGCAATTTCTTAAAATTTACTCTGGACATTATTGTAAATATTCACAGAAATAGAACTGTGCACTGATAGCATCAAACATGTTTACATACTTTAAATGCTGAAATTAGTCTTTTAATCTCAAATAGAAGTCAAGTCAGTCTTGC
Organism: Poecilia latipinna; assembly: GCF_001443285.1. Taxonomy (NCBI): domain Eukaryota; kingdom Metazoa; phylum Chordata; class Actinopteri; order Cyprinodontiformes; family Poeciliidae; genus Poecilia; species Poecilia latipinna. Next base: position 396,595 of record NW_015112706.1, on the reverse strand, counting down.
AACAAATCTGAAGAAGTGTCTTCAATCAGAGGCTTTTTAAAATTTGTAGCAAAACTGACCACTACTGGAGATTCTTCCAGTCCAAAGCACCAACATCCATGACAACTCGTTGAAGATACTTGGATCATATGAGTTGCAACAACGTTTTCTTTCACTTTGGTATAAATAAAATATTTGTGAATAGAACTGGATTAATGATAGAAATGAACACTCTCACATTAAACATTTATTATTCCATAAACCTTATAAACATTTAACAACAAAGCATTCAATTCAACATGTAAAGAATATTTAGATAGCATCTAAGTTCATGTTAGTAATTTCAGTTTTAGTTTATTGCATCTTACTGTACATGTAGATGTGTGGATTGCATTTCTAGCATGACTTCTCATAACAACATAAAAATGCATTAATTAAAAAAATATATTTAAGAATAAACCTTTGATTGAACAGCGAGAGGTAATACTGAAAGCTTATTAATCTCTTTTACTAATACACAATGAGAAGATTATATTTCATTGTATATGTTTTAACCTCTTTTCTGAATGGATAAAGTAGGACGTGATGGTTTCCTCCTGGTGCTTTTAGTTTGATAAATGAGTTTTCCATCCTGAAGAGCCACTATCCTTCAATTATTAGACGCATCTCTTCTCCAGTATATGGAAATTAAATGACTGAATTCCTTCATGAGCCTTTAGTTATTTAGCTTTGCATTCAAAGACTAACAAAAGTAGGTAAACCCTACCTATTGTCAAATTCCAGAATAAATATAACACAAATATTTATATCTATGTATTTTCCATGACTTACTGGTTATACTGTGTGCTCGTGTGCTCCAATTGCTCACTCTTTTAATACAGTTGAGCTCAAAATTATTTGGATTTTAAAATAATTTTTGATTATTTATTTAAAGTTTGATTCTGATATGGAGTTAGACAGACATCACTCAACAGGACAATGTAAAAGAGTGCCAATTTTGAAAAAGAAAAGTATCTACTTATATTTAGATTTCAATAAAAATGCAAAGTCAAAAATAATTTACACACTCCCTTAAAAGAAACAGAAAAACTATTGGGGTCACTGCAATCAAATCTTTCTTGCTATTTCAGTTTAGCTTTTTTGCATGTTTCTTCTGGTAGTTTGACTGTTTGTCTTTGGTGATGACCTCCCACCTCTCGCCAAAGCACCAGCCCAAATCTTTGTCTGACTTTGGCTGGCCCACTCTAACCAAGATCACTCTAAAACTAAATCTAAGGTGGGTATGAATAATTATGAGCCTAAATGCATTTTGTGCATCACATCGAGTACTGACGGTTTTCTTTCTCTCGCTAAACAAAAACAGATGAATTTATAAGCTTCCATTAACTCGTTTTGCTGGCAAGGACTGTGCATAGCATTACCATGACAACCAGTCATGTGTATACAGTACAACACTCAAAGGGACAATATTATTCACTTACACAAATGAACTACAGTTTCAGATTTCGTCAACAGGGAGAAAGATGTGAGCAGGATTTGAACACCAGATCTTGAGTTCAAGCCAAGAATCAAGTCTTAAGAACGAGTCCAAATAAAGTCAGGAATCTGTTTGTTGTGTAACCAAAGTGTTCCTGAAATCTGTGTCTCTGTATCTAAATACTGCTGTGGTGGCAAATCGTACACAGAAAAAGGAACCGTGTCTTTGATAAAAATAACCTTTGTGCATAGACGTGTCACTACAGTAAGAACTGAAAAAGTCTTTGAACATGTTAAAAAATATTTTCACATAAATCAGTAAATAAAAAAAACATACTTATAGAAAGTAAAATCTATGACAAAATAGTCTTTCAGGGGAAAGGTTTCACTACAAGTAGAAATACATTACACAGTTATTACTTTGTATTCTTCGCTATCTCTCAGCCTCTTCACTGGCTTTGGGAGCCGAGCCCTTACCCACCAGACCCAAACTGCTGTTCGGTATACTTTGATTGTATTTCAGGTTTCTTCTCCCTTTAAGAATGAAAATCATTTTGGAGCGGTAGTGATCTCCGGCCAGGAAGTACAAGATCGGATCGATGCAGCTGTTGATGCTTGCCAGCGGCCTGGTGATTTTGTAGGTGAAGTTCACGATGTTGAGGAACTCACAGTTGAGATTCAGCACACGGGATGTGTAGTAGAGAGTCCGTGTGATGTGAAATGGGACGAAGCTGACTGCGAAAACCACCAACACCACGATGATGAGCTTGATGGACTTCTGCCGCGACCTGGAGGTCTGCTGGCTGGAAGATAATCCTTGTCTGGGCTGACACAGGGTCCGCGCCATTAGACAGTAACACACCAAAATGACTATGAAGGGGACACCAAACAGCAGCACCATGACTACAGAACTGTAGTCAACGTACTGTTCGAAGGCTTCCTGACTGGTTGTGTCATGGCACAGCGTGTCATTGTCCCTCCTTGAGGTGGTGACGAATATGAGGTTGGGCACCAGGCAGACCGTCACGACACACCACACCGAGCCACACACCAGGTGAGCGTGACGGGACTTTACCTTAGTCAGCACTTTGATGGGGTGGCAGATGCCAAGATACCGATGCACACTGATGCATGTGAGGAAGAGGATGCTGCAGTAGAGATTGGCGTAGAAGAGGAAGCGGACTATTTTGCAGGCCGCCACGCCGAAGGGCCAGTCACTGCGGTTGGCGTAGTAGTAGATTAGAGTGGGCAGCGAGAGCACGTACAAAAAGTCGGACAGGGCGAGGTGGAACATGTACACGGTGCTAGGGTTCCACGGGCGCATCTTTATGAACATCCACAATGCCGTGGCATTGAGAACGAACCCAACAACAAAAACCAGGCCGTAGGACACAGGAAGCAGGATGTATTTAAACTCCTCATTAAAACGGCAGCTGGAGTTAAAGACTGATGTGAAAACCTCCGACTGGTTGTGTGAACTAGAGCTCCTGATGACCAGCTCCATGTTAGCCATGTTAAACACAGTAGACGACAAAACCTAAGAAGAAAAGAAAACATGGAGATATCAGGGTTTTCGTTGCATTAACACGTCAAAACAAACATCCATCGTCTACAGCCGCTTGTCTCTGCAAGGTCAATGGGTTGCTGGTGCCTAGCTTCAGCTGGCATTGGGTCAAAGGAGTGGGGCACTCTGGGTGGGGCAACACAGAGACATACAGAGTGAATGCACACTCACATGCGCAAATCTAAGGGCGGCTTAGAGCACTCACTTAACCCCCAGTCATGTTTTTAGACTGCGGGAGGAAGTCAGAGTACCCAGAGAGAAACCCTGCATGTATGTGGAGAACATGCAAAAATCTATGATGGCTTTAAAGCTTTATAATCCTTCATGATCTCCACTTACGTTACGGAATGAGAATTAAAAAACATAAATCACTAATCTTTCCACATCTAGAACCAAAATCCTAGACAGCAACAGACAGGACTTCATTGCTGCTCATGCTTGTTCTGAAAATATTACTCTAGATGCAGCACAAACAAATGAATTCCTGTATATCTTTAAACATGTCTTAATGTGATCAACCCAAAAGTCTAATTACATTCCGTAATGGAAAAAGCTATCCACTACAGAAGCCAAGAGGTTTGTCCGCATGTATTTATTCCCAATCATTTTCTTGAGATAACGAGTTAATTTCCTATTTTCTGCAGATATTTTTTCCAATGGTTTTCTTGAGATTAGTTCATTTCTCAATGTTTTCTTGAGATAAATTAATTTCCTGATGGTATTTTACAATTCTAAGAATTACTTGCTTTAATTAAGTTTTTCTAGTAGCTTTTCCAGCATGAACTGCATGTTTAAGATCATACAACAGCATTTCAATCTGATTTGACTGCAGTTTGCAAGGCCACTCTAAGACCTGTGTTTTGTTTTTATTTCTGTGCAGTTTTGACATTGACTTGCTGATGTACTTTGGACTAGAATTACCTTTTAGAGAGTAGAATTAATGATTCTATCAATCACAGCAAGTCATCCAGGACCTGAAGCAACAAAACAGCCCCGGATATGCTTACCTGTAGATATAATGTTCTTTTTCTGAGACATATGCTAGTTTTGCACCAGAAGTAGTGGAAAGCCTACCAGCAAAAAGGTTTCAATTTTGTCTTGTCAATCCACAGAATATTTTCTCGCAGCTCTTGAGGACCACAAAGATACTTTTTGGTAAATGTGAGACAGGCCGTTGTGTTCTTTTTGAGCAACAGCAGATTTCCCCTTTGAACTTTCACATGAGTGCCAGAAGAAAAAGAAAAATAAAAAGTCATTTTTTTCAATTATACTAGTTTTGATCTAAAACTACAGTAATATGATACCATCAAAACTCAGTGAGTTTCTTGGCTCCAAAAGGTCACACAATAGGAAAGCTGTCACCGATTCATAACATAGAAATGTCACTTGGTATTGAGAGACACTTATAGGACAAAATACTAGAATAGTTCATCTCAACTACTTTTTATATTTTTCTCTGATCAGTTACAACACAATAACTTCTGACATTATTTGCAAAACACATTCAGAGAGTTTGATGGAGTTTAAACATTGAGCTAATCTTAAATGCAACACAGAGCTGAACACAGATATTTACATGCTGTATAAAAAACACCAATCTTTTTTCCTGTTACATCAGACTTAATTAGCGTGGTTTCTGTGAGCAAAATGCAAAAATGTGTGAATGTGTTTGTAAGTGAAGTGTTTTGGGATCCTCTGGACTTAATCAAGCTTTGTACAAACACATTTATCATTTCCAAATTCAAAAAAGTGATTAAAAAAATCAGTTCCTGTTTATTTTGGCTTTTAGCAATTCTAAATAATTTTGGTAATCCAAAATGATCTAAAAGAGAAAAAGTTTAGAGTAATATCATATCAGACAGCAATAAAAAAAAATGCTTTGCGTCATTAATTATATATATTACACAACTGCATAAGAGTCATCTGCATATTTGAGCATGATCATCTCTAATGCCTCTTTAACTACTTCTCTGTATTTAATTAATAAAGAAAATTGCAGTCATCCTAAAACCGAACCTTGTTGTACATCCATCTTGCAGTTTTGAAAACTTAAGCGAACCCAAGCATATAATGTATAGCTTAATGTTTTACAACACCCAAACCGACGTACTGCAGTTTATTTTGATCTAGTTTTTCACACATCAACAATCATTTACATTAATACCTGTAAGACATTCTCTTGATGTTGTCACAGAACAGGCTAACTTAAACTAAGCTATTGTAGGATGTGGCTTAGAGTTGCTTGTTAAATTTAATCAGGGTTTCCCTGAAAATAAAGTCATTACGAAACATCCGTCTTTCATTCATCACAAGTGATGTTTTCACAGATGTGCAACTTGCTTGCGGTTTTCATACTAATGAACCCCAGATGTTTGCTTTCTAGTTATCTCCATTAAACAAGACTATCCAGTCTGACATGCTGGTCAAGAAAAACACCAAATCATTTTAAAAATCTGTGAAAATGAGTAGGGAAAAGTTTACTTTGGTTTAAGTTAATTTATCTCAAAACTTTAAGGTTTGTGTCTCAAATTACCACAAAGTAATGTTTAACTCAGTGAGTGATCCAGGTTTGAAGGAGAAAGAAACACTCACACTGTAAGAATTTCACAACTCTTACAACCGCGTAAGAGTTGTAAAAATATAACACATGCCAAAGACTTTACATCACATGGATGATACTCTTCTTCAGAAAAGGTAGTAAAAACAGGTTCCTCTTGTTTTTCTTTTTGCTTCTGGCAGCAGTTTGTCATTGTTATGTTGTTTACTTCATACCTTAATGAAGGAGTAAGACCAAGCTCCTCCTGGAAGTTTCATAAAAACACTTTTCTGGTTGGGGGGTAAAGATTCGGCATTTCCCTTTCTCATCAAATGCCCAGTTAAATCATAAACCCAGAAACATATTCCAAAATGATCTACATGTTTTACTTAAATTTACAAGACACTGTAAAATGGACACGTTGAAGCTCATACCAGCACACAGTAATAAACTCCATTATGATAATAAAGGCTCATTTTCTGTAAGGTACTGTTTTCTAAACAAACTTAAACCCTACAACATAATCCACATTTCAGTGAATTCATTAAATTAATGGGCAATAAATCCCACATTAAGAAAAAAAGTGTTTATTATTTTGTTTGTTTTTAAAAAAGAAATCACTGTTGCCACATTTATTGCCACTCCTAAGACGTCCAATGAAGATATGCTTTACTCAATCACTTTAGCAGGTTTTAATTAATCTACAACTTTCTGTTATAGAAACAGAAAACAGAAAAAGAAAAAAATGCCATTCAACTAAAGAAGATATGCCTTGAACCCTTGCAAAGCAATGCAAATGGCTGCAAAAAAAGCTATTCATTTTGCTGATCTACAGTCGGTAAAACAACTGGAGGGTTGCACAGAAGAAATCTAAATTTTTTCCCACCGCTCACTGTGAGGGGAAGGTCGAAGAAGGAAACAAACAAAAACAACATCATTATTAGAGGAGAGATTATGCTCGAGCCGAACCAGGATTTTATTTGTAGTTGTTTTTCTTTACAGAGGTGCTATTAAATGTTGCAGGCGCTGTGACCATGTGTGCAACGTTCCACCATTTCACTGCTAAGCACAACATTCCAGTGTTTTTATGCCACCGCACTACACACTCTTGTAACTTATTCTAAGCAGACCACAATCAAAACAACCAGTTTCAACGTTTAATAAAGCTGGTTCTAGATCCAACTGGTTCTAGAACTAGTTCATAATGTGGTTGAGGAATTGCTTTTTATGAACAATTACTCCTTCTGGTTTTCTGCAACAAAGTTGGCTGCTACTTTTTCACTTCTGGACTGTTGTCATTGTGCCAATAAGGTGTTGTTGTTTTCTTTACAACTGGGGGAAAGTGTTAGCATCTCAAAAGCTCACATGATATCTGAAGTATGACCTCAAAACCCAGAGGAGTACGAAAGGAGACTTCATCGCTGCAGAGCACCAAGTTTCTCTGTCTGGTTTTCTATCCAACCCTAAAGTGAGACTTAAGGGGGAATGGCAAAAGCAAATGATGCAGATTAGCAATGCTTGCTAACAAGGGATGGTGTCATCCAGGTCATGTTATCATGAAATATTGTCTTTCTGTGTCCTGGATATTCAGCTGTTTGCATGTCATTAGTGTCATATGGCAACAGTGTCCTCAGTCAGAAGCTTCTTCGGATTCGTTGCATGACTGACCGCTACTGGAGATCTTTCTTGCCCATCTCACTTCCATCTACAACTACTCTATTAAGATACTTGGACGATATTACTTATGAAAACATTTAAAGTGTTTTTAAAATTAAACGTCCTTATTACATTACATTAAGTTCTGTAAGTTGATCTCAGCCTAAAAGAAATACAAATAATTATCAGATCCTCTCACTAAATAATGTTTGTAAACATGTTTTTAAATAAAGCTAAATATGTAGCCCATATTTAATTTTTTTAATGAAACTCACTTTCTCTTTATTTCACTAACTTGTTCCGCTCTGTTGAGAGCTTACACTGGGGAAACGGAAAGAAATACAGAAAAAAGACCGACATTGTTCGTTTTTATTATCCTCGATTATGGTTTTCATAGATAGCTCATATTCCTGTTCGCGTTTTTATCCGAACTAAGCATCTGGTTTTGCGGATTTTGCGCAGTTCAGTCAAGCCTTTGAAAACAAAGTTGAGTGAACGCGGCTGCCTGCACTCACCTAAGCAGGATCCTAACCGCGTTGCTGTCAGGAAGCTCTGATCCTCGAAAGTTGTTTATTTCCCTTCTCCACTTGTTTCTGATGCCTGGAGCAAAAAAAAAAAAAAAAAAAAAAGCGCTTCGTTGGTGCCTTTCCGTTGGTGTCCAGAAGCGACTGTTTAGGTTCACGCTTGTTGCAATTTGTGGTAGGAAGCTGGGGGTTGGAGTCCATGGCAGCGCAGCCAGAGACGTCAGTCAACACTGAGAGGAGTGAGCATGGGGGAGGAAATGGAAGCTGGGGAGGGAGCAACCCAAAACGAAGAGAAAGAGGAGAAATTGTAGGGTGTCATCTTTCGTTTAGAGCTTTAATAATCCCGTTTATGAATGTAAAATACACGCCATGTCAATTAGAGTAAGGGAGAAAATGGAGTTAAAGCTATATTTCTGTAGAGTAGTGGTGCCCAAGGGTTGGGGTCAGGACCCTAAAGTGGGTCGTGGAAATCTGGGTATGCGGCCATAAACACTTCTCCAGATATGACTGCAAATGACAACCAAGCATCTGCAATTTAAGGTTCCATTTACCAGGAAGTGGAGGGAGAATGATAAATTCTTAGCACAACCATAATCTCCACGTGTATTATGACCAAAAGCTTCAGTAGCTCCATCAAATCACCAAAACACCAAAACACAAAGGGCTACACATTTATAAACTGGAATCTGACTTTTCAAAGTTACTTTGGAGAAAAGTCATACTCTCTTATACCAGCTTCATCTTCTATAAACGCTGTTTCCAAGTCTGATTGTTATGGAAGCCCACTTCCAACACTGATGATAAAAAGTGTATTATGGCATATCTACCTCATCATTATGAGATAATTTGTCTATTTTTTTCCTCTTCTTTTGACATGGGATTTTGCCAAAACTTGCTGGATTTCACGGTTTGTAAATCCACTTCTGAAGTATTGCCTCAGGTTAGCAACATCCATTTCTTCCTATGAATTTGTCATTCACCTCTTTAGAATGCCACAGAGCCAATTAAAGGTAACTTGTAGTTACAAGATACTGTCTCATAATGGTGAGACACAAGTTTGTTTTTTTTTCATCAGTCACAGAAATGGGCTTCCATAGGTTACAAACACTGCCAACTCTTTTAATTTTCTCAAGTAGTGTTAATAAATCTCTTCTTTTAAAACAGGATAAACTTCCTTTTTTTCAGTGCCACTGTAAAAAACAGTAACCAACTGATTTTAAAATGGCAGATAAAAGTTATGGTGCAAGAATGCTGCCAACACAAAGGTGTGATGAATTCAATAAACTCTTTTCCTCAAATAAGTTACACAAAAATTCAGAATACAATGGAGACAGTAATCAGATTACTTTAACATTTATAGTAAGAATACCAATTGACTTGAAAATACGTCATACTTGTTCTGACTGGATAATTAAACCTGTTTTTCATGGTTGTGTTGAAATGTCAGTTAGAACCTTGTTTGCCCCCTTCAGCAAGTTATGGCCCGTCTTGATTAATGGTTTATAAAAACAAATCATGTTTGGTTTTTTTCTCTGCAGCCTTATCAGAAAGGAGGTCTACTGAACGAAGCAACGTTTTGACCAGTTTTATATATTTCTCCATCACTTTGGGAAAAGCAAAACAGAATTTTAATCTGAATATCTAACAGAAAACACATTTTATTTCTCTTTTTTCCAGTTGGGATGATACAACATTCTTGCATTCCCACAATTTTGTCTTTCACAATCCATTCTGTCAAGTTTTAAATCATTCTAGTTTTCAAAGAGGAGCACACATTTGCCTAAATGTGCTTTTTGCAAACCAGAACCACATTTTGATCAGGGAAAAGAACTCACACACAATTATTCAAGGTGTAAATGTTCAAATGTTTAATCATCTGGGGATCTTACCAGTCACAAGTCTGCTTCCAGATGCTGCAGCATAAAACTAAAAATAACAGATGTTGTTATTGAAGCAGACTGCAACAATATATTGCTGTTAAAATAAAAATAATGCCAACTCAACTCTGGGAGTGTTTTCTGAAAACCAGCACAGGAAAAGTTTTGTCAAAGTTGCGGCAACTACTAGCAACTTCACATGACTTTGATATTCAGAAAGTATTAAAGTAATGTTATAACTTATAAATGAAGATAATTTATCTGACAATGACCAAGGAGTTAAAATTGCAAAAAAAAGTGAAGGGGATTTTTTTTTCTTTTCGTTTCAATATTTTTTAAAATAATAAATTTGGGTAATGTAACAGTTTACAAAACATTCTGGGGGTAAAATGTTCAAAAATCAACAAAGTAAGTAATAAACATTACAACAGCATCTGAAACCATTTGTTTATATATACTGTACAAAATTGCAAATTACTTTTTAAACTATCTGACATTAAATCACTTAATCAAAACTTGAGTTACATAGAGGCATACCTGTGTCCATACTTTAGGCAAGACCAGAAAAACATAATTATTATTGTATTATTCCTTGTGTGACATCATATCATATCATAAAGTGAATTATTGACCTCTAAAGGTTTATTAAATCTGTCCAAGGAATTATGTGCAAGTATAAATACCATTGGAATGTCCATCCATTATACTGTTCACCAAATAGATGGGCTTATGGAAATACTCTCAACATTTTTGGTCCCAGTAATGAAGTTTAAAAGTCAGTTCTAAATACCCAGGAAATGCTTGTAAACTTATAACTTAGAGGCCAGTGGGGGAAAAAATGGTCTGATAATTATTTCTCATTAATGTTGAGATGTTTGAAGAAAATTACTGAACGATGCTGAGAGAAAATCAAACAATTTCCAGGAAGTTTACACAAAGAAATACACAAAATTAGAACAAAACAGACATCCATCATGTGATTCAGTCGGGTCCAGTTTCTGGCTCGACTGGAAGTTTTGTTTCACATCAAACACACCCTTTGATGTGAAACAAACCAGTATGGATGGGCACCTGATTACGAACAGATTTTTAGATTATGATGGAGTCACACAACGTTGCACAAGCAGTGAGCTAAAGGGAATCTAAAGTTGGCCAGTTACCAAAGCTCTCTTGTTTTGTCCAGTGCAGATGGCTTTCTTATAAGTCCTAAAGTACAACAACCGTTTGGGATGTCAAAATCATTCATCCTTTTAACAGAATAACTTGTTACTTTGAGACAGATTCTGGCTAAACTGGGAGTACATTGTGTCCACATGATAAAATCCAGCTGGTTCGCTGAAATGAGGTGAAAACCAAAACTTTCCTGGAGAAAGTTGTGAAATATTAAAAAAAAAGAAGAAATATTTCACTTATGCACAATGAAGTTTAGCTCTCATGCGATCCAAACCAACAAAATCGCTATAAGCATATAAACAAAAAAGCCCCACTGACAGATATCGTTAAAGTTAAAAAATGTTTTCTTCCACATGCTCAGCACATTTTACTGCTAATTTTAAAACTTTCACAACTCTGTTGGGTAATGGTTGTGCTTTGTCTTGTGATTCTACTTCTTTCAGTAAACTAGTGGAAAAATGAGGTCATCATTGGTGTAATTTGCTATCAGGTGAAACAATTTGCAATGAAAACTTGCTTAAGCAGATATTACAAAAATGCTAACCCCCCCACAAAAAAAACAGCCGGAACCAAATGCACATGAATAAACATTTACTATCTGTAGTTGTGGCACTTTGACTTGTGTCTGAGTTATTTATCTTAGGTTTTTAGGTTTTTATTGAAGATTCACACAGCAAGGCGTGGAATGATAAGGTCTAGTCATAAAGAAATAAAATCCAGGCAGATGTGCACTGCAGCTGAAGACGATAAACTCAGATTAAATCTGAAGGTTTACTTAATAAGTTACTAAAGCCTCAAATGTCAGTGAACCTAACCGGTTTTATTGGAATAACCTATGCTGACAAGAGCAGAAAATACTTTGTAACTCATTTAAATTATTTTATACTGATGTAAGTAAAGCATTACAGTAGCGTTATATGTGATACAAGTGTCATATTGTTAAAATCTTTGACTACATATCAACAATATGGCAACAAATCAGGAATCACATCCATAGTAATGATTATATTGTAATGACAATTGACAGATTTATAATTTTCATAAAGAAGATACAAAATATGGGTGTTTATAAACCATAGTGTGATTAAAATCAACTGATTTAAGTAATGTTGTTCTGTATGGCTGTAAATGGTTAAGTCCTGCCTAAAGAGAAAAAAAATATAGATCCTACTTCATATTTTTTTCAAAGAGGATTTTAGAAAAACTTGTTTTGATTGAGTGAGTCAACTAATGAGTTTCAGTCTCGTTTGAGACCAACTACAGTACAGAAGCAGTAGAGCTAACGCTGGTCCTTTTGGTTGAGGTCTGCTTTGCATAATTACAATTCTTTAGCTGTCAATTAAATGTGGTGTTCCCCAAGGCTCAATATACGGTCCCATTCCTTTCCATCTGTACATCCTGTCTCTTGGGGATGAGAGACACATGTCCATAGTTATGCAGATGATACTCGGTTTTATATTACTGTGTGTCCTGATGCCACAAAACCCTTAGATCCCATTTTCAACTGCATCTTTGACATCAGCAGATGGTTGGTGGAAGATTTTCTACAGCTCAGCCTGAACAAAGCAGATTCACAAGTTATTAGTCAGAGTTGGTTCTGACACCTCCCCCATGTGGGGTTGTGAAGGACCTTGGTGTTATCTTAAATTTAAAATCACACAGAATTCCAGGAGTGTGACAGTTTCTCTCTCAAGCCAGAGAATCTTGACTCACATTTTCATCATTAAAGCCTCATTCTGACCGATAATTCCTGGTTCAGTTCTAGCTAAATTGCCTCCATCGGTAATGTGCTCCTCGCTATGTGGGTGTGGAACTGGGTGGGAACTGATCTGTGGTCAGTCATTCTGTGCTCTCCAAAATGTCTCTTTGTATTTGTTCATTGCATCACATTCACTGCAATTAATACAAAACTCACCTGCATGTGTTTTTTTTTTTTGGAGAACCAAAGAGAATTTACATAACTTAGGTACAAAGGAAAGTCGCTTTGACTTCCAGTGCCTTTCAGGATTTATTTAAATAATATTTTTATGATTTTTTTTTTTTAAGTTTTGCATTCAAAGTTTTAAAAACAGACTTTTTTAAACCAAAGTCTACAAATGAGTGTTTTTGTAATTGATTTTATTATTTTTAACCATTTATTTCTTTTAGGTGTCAGTTGATTATTTTTGACTCTTATTTTTTGTTTATGTATTGAACTTTCTTGCTTTTACCAGCTTTGCTAATTTAGTTTACTGTTTTCTTTCTACTTATTTCTCTGTGGCTTTTTATATTGCCAGTGTTTTCAATTTCAGCTATAACAGTTTCCTCTGTTGCCATGGTTACAGTTTAGCGGGTGCTCATGGGACGTTTCTCTGGGTGGGCGGGTTTTTGTTCGATGTATGAAAAGAGTTTTCGAAACTAAGATTGATTTATTGATTGACTGATCTATAAAGTAAAAAAAAAATCTTCTCCCAAAATTCTCTAAAATATTTTTTATCTGACATCAGCTCAATTTTGTGCCACAAACTAATTGACTTATTTGGCTGCTTCTTCAGTGTCCCACTCGACTTGCATTAATAAAAAAAAAAATACAAAAAAAAAATGTTGGAAAACTGCAGGAACTGAATCATCAGTAGGTTTAGGGTTTTGTGGGAATATATTTCTCTTCACAAATTTGAAAAACTCTTCAGCACCATCTGTAAAAAAGAGAAAAAATATGTCAAAACGTATAAAACGATTTAGAAATTAAACATTTGACTATATTGACAGAATATTTACAATCCTGTCAATTAAAATGTGAGACAGAGAAACTGTCTGAGCCTCTGTACTGCAACAGATTCATAAGTTAAAACTACTTTTATTATTGTTTCACAGACCACAGTCATTTTAAAAATTAACCCTGTAAACTGCATCCAAATGACCAGGCTTCTAGAATAATGTCTCTGTTTTCCAAAAATGTTCCCTTGGATATGTCTGTTGGACTGTGCCTCCTATTTTAGACTGTCAATCTAGAAACTCCAGCCTTAATTGTAAAATGTCCCCACTCCAAATGCAAGTGTTGATGATCAATTTTTTCATTTTTTTCATGCTAGATGCAAATTCTGACATCTTTACTGTGATTTATCGATACACCACTGTTTCACACATTGCATCTTTTACACGCAAAATTCAAATTTACAAAGATTTCAAGACTGACCAACACACAACAGCATTCAACCGTGAAGAGAAATGATTTGTAAACAACAATCCAAACAGTGTCTGATCACTTATTAATTAGACAGAGTCCAGTTGTGTATAATGTAATATCAGTATATGCAGCTATAGATTCGTCAAAAGATTTGCAGAATAAAGAATGAACACTACACTTATATTTTCATTTGTAAAATAAAATAAAAGAAAAGTTAGGATTGTGAAGACAGCCAGTTAGACTCAAATTGTTTGTCACTTCAAGCATTAACACTTGGAGTAAAACGGCACTTTAATGCAAACTGACAATGGATTTCAAATCTTTCTGTTTGGAGTTGATGCATGTGAAAACAGCCTTTTCCTTTACGTACAGTTCACAAGTCGATACACAGGTTGTAACACTCATCAGGAGGAATAAAAAGAATAAATCACTGAAGTGGAAGGTAACCTCAAGAGAAACATTGGAGAAATAAATGAAAAGCGCTCTGCCGCATTGATTCTTTCACCTCTATAATAGAAGCACCGATGCTTCCCTGCAAACACTGTTCTGCTCGGAGACGAAGTGCGTTTTCATGTGAACTGGTGACTTTTTCTGCACATGAACTGCTTTGGCTTATGTTAATTTAATGATTTGCAGTTATATAGCAGCTTTAACCTTGATGTCTCTGCGAAGCTTTTCACAGCGTTTCTTATTCAACTGATTCATACACACACTGTTAAAGAAGCCATGCCAGGTGTCGGCCTGTCTTCAGGAGCAACGTGGGTGGCCAGAAGCTGTCAGCATTTTGAAGGGACAGGTTATCAGTGCTACAAAGGCTTCTCATTTGTATTGATTCAGGAGCTTTAATTCATTAATTTCAGTCAAAACTCAGCTAACACATGTAGCCCATCATATTTAATGCTACTGCCAAACTCAGTGGTGCATAGAGTACCCAAAAATTGTACTCAAGAAAGAGTAGCACTTGAACACATTTATACTCAAGTAAAACTAAAATGTAGCTGTCTAAGAAATTACCCAAGTAAGAGTAAAAAAGGATTTGATTAAAAAAAAGAAATCTGCTCAAGTACTCAGTAACTTATCAAAGTAAATTATTATTCATTTCATATTTAAGAATTACATCATCATACAGATCAAAATATTAAGATAAGTGGAAATTTTGGCATTTTAAGAACAAAAATGACAATACTTCATATAAGTAATAAAAAATAACAAAATCAGACAAAATAGGTTTTCCAAATCAATTTCTTTCAATAAAAAACTCATGAAACTTTAACAGAAACTGCAGGTGTGTGTCTGCGTCTGGTGAATTTTTGGTTAAAACGTGTTTGTTTTTCATTCAGTGGGTGGAAAATCTAGAAATTTTACTCAAGAGTAGAAAAACTTCATAATAAAATCACTCAAGTAAAACTAAACAGCCCAGCGCAGCAAAAAATACTCCTAAAAGTAATTTTTTCAATAAAGTCACAATCAAATGTAATCGGGTAACTAGTTCCAACTCTGGCCAAACTGCTGTCATGGTCAAACAATATGGCAGCTGTTTCTCATGTTCCTGTGGAAAACTGGATGAAGATCAAAGACATTTTGTCAAAAGCATTTATTGTAAGATATTAAATGAAAGTAAAGAGTCAGTATTTACAGAATTGACCCTTCATCTTCTCAACTTCTGCTACTCATTCTGGCATAACAGAAATGTATACAAGTACTGGGCCAAATCTTGACTGACAGTGACCCACTCCCCACTTCAAAGCAAAAGATGTTTTTGTTGAACAGATGCAGCTTGTGTGCAATCTTCCTCACAAAGCTGTCGCCCAAAAGCCTTCGCCCCTCATTGTAAATACAGATACGCTTACAGTCACCTTCTGCCAGAGTTGTCCTGGAGTTTGTGTGTAAAGTTTGGACATAAAGAAATCCTGTTCACTGCAAGTGAACTTTAGTTATTTCAGGTAACTGTTGCTAACAGGAGAAGAAAATGAATCATTGGAGGGATTTCACCTTGACTCTTTCACAGCTTCACCTTTTCTTCTCATACAGCTGCTTTGAAATGAAGTTACTTTATGAAATTCCAACAAAAATTAATGCAAAACTGGATGGAAATAAATCATGCAACATCACAGAAGCTTATAAAAACAATGCAACAGCTGAAAGTGGTCCAGTGAAATATTAGCGTTTACCAATGTGGTTTATGTTGTTGCATAAGCAAACTTCCCATTTCAAATAATGAATGATAAAATTCAACGTTTAAAAACTGAAACTTGAAAAGAACTTGACCATAAAAAGCTAAACCATGTGGTTCTTTCACACTTTTTTATATCTTTTATAAACTACAACAGTGCATACTTATCAAGAAGAAACATCCAAATGAACTCTTAAAGGATTTAAGTCTTTTCACGCGTTTCTTCGTTTGATTCTAACTTGGCCAAGACTTTACAACACTCCCACAGGTGATGATGATGATGATGATGATGCACTCATGGTTAGCTGGTCAGTGACTTAGCGGTCACTGACACAGACCTGCAGTCAGCTGAGTTGTTTGGTCCTGCCTTAATAAGTAACTACATCCCCTGAATGCTGCACACACAAAACACAGCCAGACTCAGACAATATTCAGGAGTTATTTTTAGGAACTGGATCTTCTCTGCTGCAGTCTGTTATTACACAGAAGTGAGATGAGATGGAAAACATAAGGTGATGTTGTGGACATGGATATTGTAATGTCTGATCGTACAGGAGGGCTTTTTTTTTTTGGAAAGACTTGGGAGGAGCAGACGCGCCAAAAGACACCGAGTTTGAAAAACAAGTTTAATCTGTGGACTCCAGTAGCAGACGATCCACTGCAAACATCTAAACATGCCTACAACTGGAACGTAGGTATGTGATAACGTTTACTTTGTGCTGACCAGCACCCTGTAAAAGAGATGCTGGCTAGCGATCGGGGGGGACTCACTATGATTGGGCCAAGATTTCCTCACCATTCGGTTGTGCTGCAGTTTGAAATAAAACTTTGCTGTCCAACCAAAGTCATGCATGCAGAGTCTCATTCCTGAAGCATCACCACACCAACATCTGGAGGACTCTGACAGAAGACACCGCTATATCATTGTGCACATGGAAAAAAACTGCAGTCATTTTCTCCAAACCTCAGTCTAAATCTCCTAATTGACTTCTAAATATTGACATATTTGGTCAATCTCACATGGCTTAGCAGCACTAAATCACCAAGTCAGCGTAATCAAACAACGTATGAGCAGGATAACGCAGGACATTCGTAGAGCTCTGAAATGGAAACCAGAGGCCATAAATGGGAGATATCTCTTCCTGGCTGTTGCTTGAATACATGAGATGACACACATTATTGCTTGGTGGCGTTCAAGTGTTGCTTTATCAACTTTATAAACATGCGCAGTAGATGCAGCTACTGATTACGTGACTCGATAGCAACATTAGGACAGAGTAAACAGTAAAAAAGAGATGGGATGGTTTCTAGAGAGGTTTCCAGGGAGATAAAGGTGGAGTTTATGCTCTTTTGATTTATTATAACACTGATCACTGTGGCTCAATAATAGTAATGTAAAAAACAAAGTACATAGTGGAAAACGGTAAACAATGACTTCAAATGAGCTGCAGAAAATAAGAGAGTTATGATTTTATACCAATTCACAGAGGCTTTAATGTCATTATAATTCCTTCCACTTCTTGGTCAGTTATCTAAGCTCCAGATGAACAACAGATAATGTGCAATAAGTACTTCGTGCATTATGTTTCCTTCTCTGTTTTGGCACAATTAACTTTGTGTTACAGTTTTAATAGAGCAGATTAAAAGACGACTGGTGTCCAGCGAACATGACGCGTCGGATCAGAGCGAGATCTGTTCGGTTCTGAAAGTCTTTCCAGTTCAGGTTCAGAGCGGACAGTTCAGGACTTTGTAGCATCGGCTTTCTGTCAGTTCCAGTTCCTGGGAAGGTTTTCCAGGATCCTGCGCCGGTGTGAGGGGTTTGTTACACCTGCTGCACACAGATCCTCCTCTGTGATCCCACTGCACGAGACAAATAGGAGTCAAGAAATTAAAAAAAACGTCAACTTACATCCTGACTGCAACTGTGGAGTTTCTTAAATCTACAAAGGAGAACAATTTACCTATCAAAATATTACACATCTAAAACAAAATGTACCAAAAACCAAAAATGTTTTCTTTCCTGCACAGATTTCTTGTTCTTTGGCCCTGAAACAATCCACCTTCTCTCTGATCTGTTATGTGAACTAAACTTTATCTGAAGGCACTCAGAGACTGTTGTGTCTGAATTATTCCTATAAAAAAAAAGGTTCCCTCAAAATCCTTTAGGACTAAAAAATACCAGTCATTAAGAATAGAAATGTCACAAAACGGCAAAAAAATAATATGATGCAACATAATAATTTTAAGAAAAATCATTGTGGAAACTCAGTCGAAATTTAAACTAGTGTAAATGTTAAAAGAAAAAAAAGTTCTTTTGTTTTATTAAGCTTTTTAAACAATTTTTCATCTGTTTTAATGACTGTTTCACAGGCTGGCTCTCCTGTTTTATAACCATTACAGTCTTTAGTTTGTTGTGTCTTCACCCTCGGTACAAAACCTCCTCTGTGATCGTTTCCTTCCTCGGTGGAGAAACACTGAGATAACACGATGGAGAGCAAGGAGGCTGTAGGCAAACTGTCTACAGTGATTGAGAGACGTTTCTCTGACAGACACAGTAAAACCTTCCCAAGTAAAAGTTATATCCATCCATCAGTCACTTGGGAACTCTTTAATGTGTCTGAGGAATATTTGCAAGGTAAGCACCATGTTAAATTATGCATAATTTAACAGAAATTCAATAAAAAGTGATAAAATGTTGAATTAGCACCAGAAAAATTTAGGATCAAAATTTCTGAAACTAATTCCTACTCAAATGGGAGAATGGAGCTCAAGACGTGAAAAGATGCAGAATCGTTTACCTGAAGTAATCCAGATCATCCCAACCACTGAGGCTGAGTCCCAGGGTGTACTTTTGGAGACCTAAAGTACTGAGAAGCTCCTGCACAGTTTCTGGTGCACCTTTCAGGACAGACACCTGCATTCAGATTAAGTAGAAAAACTTAATTTAACAAGGAGTCATCAAACGTGGCACCACTAAACGTCTGGGTTTTTCACCTCTTTATCCCAGACGCAGCCTCTGTCCCCGTGCATGGACGGGCCGTTTCCATAACTCGCCCTCTGCCTGACTGCGGACGGGCCTCTCTCCTTTGAAGGGAAGAAGTCGACCTCGCTGAGGGACTTGGCAATCTGCAAAGCGGTGAGGGAGTTGTCTCCTGTTGGAGGTTGCTTCTCAACGATCCAGGAAACAGAGTGCTGACAATGTGTCAAAGAGGCGGGGGTGTAAGACAGAAGGGACGGGGACTTGTGGTGCATGGCGTTTCTCCTCCCTGGATGAAGCTGGTGTTTGTCTCTTATGGCATTTTTGTGTATGATTTCAGAGTGGTTGATGCACATGCTGCTTTCAGGCTGCATGGAGTCATGAACATTTAACTTCCCTTGGTATTTTTCTCTGATTTGTGAAGACTGTTCCTGGAATTGAGGGACAGCATTTCTTGAGGAAGGAGACACTGGAGACTGGCTCTGGGCTGGGAAGAGCTGATAGGACGAGTTGGTTTGGGACGGATGAAGGTCTTTGGTTAGGTTGCATTGGGACAAGATGGCTGGGATTTCGATTTCTGTGAAGTCTGATCTGTGACACGGTCTCCTGTCGAAGCCCTGCCGCCCTGAGACTTTTGGGAGCTGCAGGGCCTCGTTTCCAGACCAGATGACCTGGGGGTCCCTTCGCTGAGGAAGGGCCTCCTCCACCCTGTGTGGAACTGACACACCTTCAAAGATGAAGTAGGCAGGGTTGGTGTAGCTGCTCACTGTGGGCTTAGCAGGCACTCCCGACGGCCTACAATGAATTAAAACGTTTATCAGGTTTCACTGCAACTATTCAGAATGACTTGAATCTGAGTTAAAGTACTCAAAAAATGCAAGTTTGCATTAATCTGTGCATGCAGAGTAAATCCATCTTTTGGTAGGAAAGTTCTAAAAAAAATTACACATTTGGACATTTTTCAGCACAAGAACCAAACATTTACATCCTTCTTTTACTGCAAAAACACAAAACCTTACGGAGTATTTTTGGTCTAGTTTCTAGTGCAAATGTCTTTGAACACTTGAAATAAGACAAAACTAACTTATCGGTAATTTTTTGTCTAAATGTGAGAGCTTATTTTCAGCAAACAATTCCTTAAGATTAATAAAAATATCTTTCACTAATATATCTGTACTAGAAACTACATAAAAATACTTGATAATATTTTGTGTTTTTGCCGTCTATTTCAACCTGTTTCTTTTGTGTTTCTGTTTCTACGGTAACAGGCTGAATACCTTCAATTGTGCCATCAAATCAGAGCTTCAGTGACCATATTGCAAAATTTTTAGATTCTTAATGCATTTGTCAGAAGTTGGTAAGTTCTCTGTGGCGATGGTGAAAGCAAAAGTCTACTGCTAAGCATCTTGACTTTAGCAGGTGGTTTTCTTTAGAAACGGTTTCTTGATGGTTTCGACAACAGGAACTGAACGACCGCTTTTTAAAGAAGAAAAATGTTTCTTCTGAAACTAACCCGCTGTGCTAAAAACACACATTAAGCAACTGGAACCTAAACAAAAGCCATTTCAGTCCTGGAGATTCAGCTGTTTCCAAGATTTACTGACATTTTACATTCCTCCTAAACACAAAGGAACTGAATAAAACACCAATAAAAAGTTCCATGTACTAAAATATTAAATTGTTATGGGATTCTAGACATTTTTAGCTGCACAGTAATAAATCAAGCCCTGTTTCTAGTGGTAGCAGAATTAAATAATCAGTCAAAAGTTTGTCCGATTTATTTTCAGACTAAACGTGGACAAATCAGTAGTGATGTAACGCTACTAAACACGACTGCTAAAAAGAGAAGCTGTACAATCGCATTGTTTCCTCAGAAAGGTCTTAAAACAAAGAAGTGTTGGTAAAAAATGGTTTCATTTACAATAAAGCAGAAACTTGCATGAAAATTACAAAAATCAACTTTATCATGTTCCTGTTTCAAGTTAGAGAAACAGTGGGAACCAAACTTACTCTTAGTAACACAGGTAAGTACAATACTTTTGCACCAGGGCAGCATTGCTACTAAAGGAGCTTGTATATGAAAAACCAAGACAATAAATTAGTTTTTTCCTGTCCTTCCTGTCTTTAATGGTTTTGGACATGACATCACCTAAATAGAACCTGCATGGTGACATGAAGTAGGCTGAAAGAGGTCACAAACTAAGGAATAAATGGCAAAAATAGTGTCCAAGACGAAAATCCCTGCTGAAAAGAATGTGCTTTTGGTAAAATATTCTCTGGACTGACAATAATAAAGTGGAACCTAAGAGAATAATAATCCAAATTACATAAAGGCGGCCTAGTTAAAGTACAGACTTAAATCTGACTGAGTTATCCTTCTGCAGGTCCCTCCAATCTCTCCAGTCTTGTTTCATTAAAACACATTTTGCAACAAAGAGTGAACAAGTTGTTCAATTTTAAGGGGGAATTACATTTTCACATGTGATCAGGTTAGTTTATAAAGTGTTTTTGATCAGAAGCATTTCAGTGTGATAAAAATAAAACAAATCCAAAAAGAAGAAGAAACAGAATAATCTGCAAGGGACAAATTTGTTTTCACAGTGCATTATATGCAAGGCGGCCATATTGGAATATGAGGACAAGATTGGTACAAAACTTCCAAATTTTATTTCTTTTCATTTTTTAAATTTGGAAATGGGAAATCTGAAATTCTGAGTAAAAACAGAATTAACTTATTCATCCACTCATACAGTGCCAATAACAATATTTTAATTTCAATTTCTCTGTCCTTTCTTTCTAACATATGACATGACTCAGTAACACTGGACAATAAATGTTCTGGGTAAACTAATGTGACCTGCAAATGCAGATTTCTGCTCTTCTTTTATTGCTTACATGAAACTACAGCTGCTTTTAACATCCAGGAAACACGATACCAGCCCGTTTCAAAAAGGTTGAACTCTTAAATTACATTAAATGCAATTTGTTTCACTGCTACCATTAATTTGAACATTTGAGTATTGAAGCCTTGCTGTTCATTTACAGCATTGGCATTTAAACAACGAGACATCCATACCTAGTTACTGTGATCCGTGCTGCTGCATGAGGCACGTGTCCCCTTCCAGGACCTTTATCATCTTTCTCAAAACAGAACAAGTCTGAAAAAGCAAAGTTAACAGAAATGAAAACCTAATTCTGCAATCATCAAAACTTCTTCTAAGTCTGTGTGTTCCTTGCATGCAAAAGACTGTTTGCAGTCAAACAGCAAAGTTGTGTTTGTGTGTGTTGTGCCTGACCTGGTGGCCTAAAACCCAAATGTCCTGTTTCAGTGTGTCAGGATGCATCTGGTCAGGGCCAGTCAGTCAGGAGCCAAAAGAGGAAGCAGTCGATAGATACCAGCAAGTGTGTAAAGCCAAGCCAGGGGATCATTGAGGAACCAAATAGAGGAAGCAGTGTGAGGCTCACTGAAGAGTCGAAGAACGCAGCGACAGTGGAGATGAAGGCTTAGCGGGAAGTGATAGTGCAAGCGAGGCAAAGATTCACAACAGAAGAGTTTCAAGCTGACCCACCATAAATCTTCTTCCGCGTGCCTCGCCTGTCCTTGGGCACGTGAACTCTGACCCGTCCTCGTATGGAGCCCATCTCCTCACCGCGATGAGTCAAAAATGTCTCAAATTTCTGCGACGAGCCCATCACCGACCGCAGAGCAACACAACATTCACCTACGGAAATCATTTTAGTCAAAATCTAGCCAAAAGTGTTTTGTTTTCCCTAATGTGGACACATTTGTTGTTGGTAACCCCACATCTCATGGAAACAAAGCTTCATTTCTCCTGAAATGTTATTTGGTTACACACATTCAGCTAATGCATCCCTGTTGTAAAACAATGTATATCTATCTATGTAATATTTCAGTAAACTCCAAACTATATAAGCTCCTGGTTGTAAACTGAATATATTACAGATTGAATTATGTGTTTACCTGAGTAAGCATAAAGTGCAGTTTTTAAATGGTTATTTTATTTTTTTAAACTTCAAAAAGCTGCTAATTTATTTTTCTTCATGAGGCCAGGCTGTTTTGCATAGCTTATTTAATCATTTCAAATTATTTGTATTTACTTGAAGAAATCTGGCAGGATCAAATAAGTTTATACTTCTGCAAACATCCTTTTTAAACAAATAGTAATCTAAAATATATATTATGGTATTTGAATTGTGAACGTTTGAAATAAATAAACTAATCTATTTAACCAAGTTATCTTTGTCTAATTTATTAACGTGTTTGATGATCTGTAATGTTTAAGCCTGAGAAAATAGAAAAATAGAAATCAATAATTGGAAAAACTTAATTTTATGGCTCTAAAAACATCATCATTCAATCCTGAAACAACTTGAGCATTTTGTAGCTGTTGGCGAATGCAGAGGTCTCAATGAGAATTGTTTTTGGGATCTTTTCTTTTTCTGAGATATTTAACTGTGATGTAATTGACTTTGCAGTTCATATTTTGAAGAATGTGTTGATCTTTCTAAGAAAATATTTGAACCAAAATTGACTTTTTAAATGAAGTTTAAGCGATGAGCACTGTGTAGCTCCATTAATTATGCAGATTTATTTGTGCGGAGGCAAGTTATCTCAAAGCTGTAGGCCTTGTTCATCAAATTAAAGCATAACACTCTGAACTTACTGCTGTGATGAGAGCAAAGTGCAAAAACGGACTTATTGCTGGGGGTTTTTTGGATACAATGTTTGTGACGGCACAGATTAGCTATTTTATCAGAATGTGCTTCAGACTTACCGTAAGATTCATATCCATCGCATGACTTCACAGACAGCAGCAAGTGCTGATCCTGGAGATACTCCAGATCAGACGCGACTGGAATGAGCTTCAGCAGATCCAAACAAAAATAACGTTAGAGAAAAAAAAACTATAAATGTTTGGGTTTTTTTAACCATCTTTCAGTTGGCTGCAGCCGCTGCTGACCTTCGGGAGCTGTTTGCAGGTCCAGCCCAGTTTGAGAAACCCAGGAACATCACAGCATTGTAAATTATTCTCACTGGATCGTTGTGTCTCTGCAGGTAAATTCAGGAGTTAATTTCTGAAACTGAGCTGCACTTTGGTTTGCAGTCTCATTTTGACACCGTTCTGCACCTTCCAGGCATGAGGAATGAAACTCGATGAAGAACTTGGACTTGCTTGCAGTCTTTACTATGGTGTCAATTTCTTCCAGCTCAATAAAGGCTCTCTCCACACTGGAGCTTGAATCTGTTTAATTAAAAAACACACACACAAGAAGAACGGTTAGAGCATATTCCAGCTATTTATAATCAAAGGTTTACAGTTACAGAGGCACCTGATCTGCTGCACGGAGACGTCACTCCCACTTGGAAAGTGGCAAAAACAGGTGAATGGTCACTTGTGAAGATGTCATCAGTGCAACCTGGTAACAGCAAAAGGCGTCTTTTAGGATTATTGTTATTATTACAAAACCACCTTATATGCGTTGTGGTTGACAGCATGATAAAGTACATGAGGGCCTTGAAAGACTTTTAATATCCCTTAAATGTTTCATAATTCATGCTACAATCACAAACTTCCAGTCCGAAGAATGAGGTGTGTCTTTGAATTTGCCTCCCTTCATTCTGATGGACCTAAAGGAAAAGCCAGGGCCACCAATGACCTTCAAAATTTAAACATTCGATTAGTAGATGGAGTCCACCTGTCTGTCATTTGATCCAGCTATAAATCCAGCTGTTCTGTGAAAACCGCAGAGGTTTATTAGAGAGCAAGCCACATCATGAAGACCCCCAAACACAGGAAACAGGCCAGAATTTATCAATATGCTACAAAAACACCAAAACTTACCAAGTATTTTTGTAAAGGTTTTAGTGCAAATACTGTAGAATGCTTGAAATAAGGCAAAACTAAAACACATACCTATATCTTGCTCAAAAGTTACTTGAAAGTTCATAGCTGCACTAGAAACTAAACACTAAGTACAATATTGTATTTTTGCTGTAAAGATTTTAAAATATGTGTATAGATGCTTTTTTCCCATCTGATGGAGCTTGAGTTACTTTGAAGGGTTCGAATACTTTTGCAAGTCACCATATTTCAAAACCCAAACTTTTTTACTTTAAGAAAAATTGTGCAGAAACAGAAGTTAAGACTGAATTTGAGGAAATGACACTGCATTCGTGGACCACAGCCCAGGTTGAACATCATCCGTGCTGCTCATGCTACTTTCATTTTTACAATTTAAAAGAAATACCTGGAAGCATCTAAAACGCTTTATCATTGCTTCATAAAACCCTGCGTCCATGTCGACATTTAAGCATTTGTAAACGTTTTGCAGCTCACATTCATGTTTTACCCATCTGAAAGGTTTTTCCCAAAGTTCATTTTTCCAAGAAATCCCCCACCACATTCTCACCATATGCTGTGCAGGTGATGTGCGTTTCTGGGTAGGACTTCCACAGAATCCGGTCGCACCATGATGGAACATTAACTCGCACCTGGAGACAAAGAATGCAGAATTACAGAAACACCAACATGGCCTTCTCTGTCTTCAATGCCATACGCTTTGCAGCTTCAACGCCTTTACAGGCGAACGACGCAGAGGAGTACGTGGATGCATGTCTATTGCATTGTCTATGTGTACGTAAGCACACACACACATATATACATATACATGTATATGAGAGTGTGTGTGTCCTCTGAAGGATGCCCTCGTTCCGTTCACGACAGGCATTCCTCTTTTAGACAGAAAGTTAATTGTTAACCGGCTATTTTTAGCGATCTGAGCAGCTGCTGTCCCAGGCACTTATCCCCACAAATTCCTGAAATAGGATTAAGTTACAAATAAATGATCTTAAGAAGTATATACTTGGAACGGAGCAGTGGTGCTTCAATCGTCTGGACTCTGGCTTACTGATTCGAAGGTCAGGGATCAAGAATCACTTCTTTCAAGCTCCTGGTGTTTTGGCATTGTAGTGAGCTTTTGAAGCTTATCTGCTGCTGGGACATCTTACTGTGGCTTATCCCTGTTCTCAGATCACAGTTTCCTAATAAGTTTCAATCTGTGGATTTTGGAACTAAACTCTACACATTAAGCCATCTTTCTTGCTCACGGTACCACAGACTGCATACTATTCATCTAAATTCTTAAATAAAATAGATTTCATAGCTTTACTTTTGTAGAATAGTTCTTCTAATAGTCCTCCAAAACATTTGTTGCATCTGTTCTAGCAATCGTTACACATATTTTTATGCCTATTTATCTGTTTTATCCATCAATTTTTGTGGTGCACTTTTTATTTGACTGGGAAAAACTCACTCCTGATGTCTTGTACTTCTGCCAAAGGTAGCAGTCTCTGGAGCCTCTCTCATACCGGTAGGTGGGTGGAAATGCAATCTTCTCTTCCTCTTAATCACGAAAAACAAAAACAAAGAAATAAAAGTCAAATACTTTACATTTGTACCTAAATAAAAATGACATTTTGAATCTGTTTTGCTTGGAACTCACTGAAATTGAAAAACGCTTTCCTTCTCTGTCTTTCTCGGGTCAGCTGGTCTGCAAACATGAGCTCCTCAAATTCTCTTTTGGAAACATGTTTGAGGATGTCCTGCAGATGATACGGACCATGAAGATGCAGGATATTCCCAGTGTATATCCTGCACGTGCAGGATATCCTGCTTCCGGAGCGATTTACAAGTCGCTCCGGATTTGTAGATCCGGAGCGACTTGTAAATTCGCTCCGGATTTACAAGTTGCTTTGTAGATCCGGAGCGACTCTCATGCTCCGGATCTACAAACACAGCCAGCCTCATACATCACGCTGGCTAATCTGCGAGTGATTTTTAAATATATAAAATCTTTCTGATACTTTATTCAGATGACATAATTTATTGTGTTTCAGCTCATTTTCTTTGCTCTGTAAAATAGATGTTATTCAGTGTACCACACTTTCTTTGTTTTAGATCAAGGATAATCAAAGGTTATCATATTTTAAATGGAGAAAAGTTTGGTTTGAAAAATTCATGAAAAATTCCTTGAAACGGTCTGTCAAGTATTTAAACATCATTATCAAAGATAATTTGTGTTTAAACTCATAATGAAAGTCTTTTTTCCAAACTGAAACTTAAACTTTGGTTCCCCTTTTAGAAGAAGTTCAGACTCTATGTGAGAAAACATTTCAGCTGAAGATGACACCAGGAAAAGAATATGAAGGGTTTTTTTGGTTTTACTAGTCAGTCATGATTAACAAAACGAGGCATTTTTGTCAAAATGAAAATTAAAAGAGATGAAAAAGGCACTGTTGAAAAAACAAAACTTGGGTAAAATGAATGCAGTAAAATATAGAGAAATCCTGAAGCTCAGTTTCTTTCTGCAGGAGAACTATCGGCTTCAGGAAACGATGAACCAAAACACAGAGCTACAGCTATAGCGAAATAGGTACTTATTTTACTTTACATATTTTTATTTAATCAATAATTATTTTTGAAACAATTAGTTTTCACTTTGGCATTAAAGAAATATTTTTTATTTCTCAAAATGGTGTCAAAAAAGCCAAATTTTGTTGATAATGATTGATTGGTAAAGAGATAAAACTGTTAAAACATCTAAGCGGAATGAATATGTTTTATAGTTACTGTGTGTCTGCAGACATCAGATGTTTTTTCTGCAAAAAAAAATTACGTTTTGGGTTATTTACAAGTGCAAATAGTACAACCTTTTCTCAAAGGTATTTTACAATACATCTTTTCTCCAGAGTCAGGAAAAAAGGCCTGTAAATAGGCATCCCATATTCCCTTGAACATTTTCTTAAAAAGGATCCGAAACTGTTGGTTCAGATTCCTTTTAATGAACTGGGGGATTTTTTTATGTTTCGTCTGTTTTATTGTTTCTGCTCTATCTGGGTTTTGTTTTCTTATGTACTAGAGAATGTCAATATTTGTTGTAATAAGTCAGCCTGACCTGTACGTCCAGGTCAACCCTGTAGTTGAGGTCTCCACACCAGAAGAGATGAGTGAAACGAAGGCTGATATCAAAGGCAGAGAGATGTTTGTCACCCAGGGAAAGCAGTCTGAGGATGTCCACGAAGCTCTGATTCCTCCTGGGTGTTATAATATAGAAAAATGCATAAATAAACGACAGAAACATCAAGTGAAGTAAACTTTCTCCAAAACATTTGATTTCTGAACCTTAACACTTTGTCACTTCCAGAGGTCAGGTGGCAGTTCACAAACCCAAAAGATGTCCCATTGAAGAGGAAAGAGACTCCAACTCCTCCCTTGTTTCCTGAATCAACAAAAACAATCAAACCTGAATTTAAATGTTTCTGTTTTTTCACATTTGATTTGTGTGATGGAGAGAAAATGCACAAAGCCTACCCAGAGTGTTTCCAAGACCAGTTTTAACACTGGCTGTGTTCACATGGCTGACTCGACTCTCGTGCTCCGGATTTACAAACACAGCCAGCCTCATATTCCAGAGGGACTGCACTGCCACCTAGAGGACAAGAGTTTGCATTACAACACATTTTTCTACAAGTATAAAAAGACATACCGACTGTTTATCTGTTTTCTAAGGCTCTGTGTTTTTATGCATTCTGTGATCTTATCTTCGATGTGAGAAATATTTTTTCATAAATATTATTTTTTTATACATAAATATGTATGAAATATATTTCAACCTGATAAATGCATCTGACATCTGATATTAACATATACTGTATGAAAAAATACATAACATTTTGTTTTGGCAGAAGCTGATTCTGTTTTTGTTCCAACCAAAATTATTCTTATGTCTTAAATGCCACAAGAATGAGAGAAATGATGTATGAGGGTTTTTTTAAATGTGCCTTTTTATTAAAAATTTCCCATACATATCCTTTATATTATTTTCTCACAATATTTAGCTATTTGCCTATTTTCTGTTTATTTCTGTGCATACTTCTCACAATATTTTTTTAGGTTTGGTCCATTGTCACAGTTGGCGTAGCAGAGTCAGTGTTTTAGGCTGCCTTTATCTAACACAAACAGTGTCTTACAACGATTACTCTAAAGTATTTACTCTTTTATTGGCTGACCTTAAGCCCTTTTGAAGCTAATTTGGCAGTGGGCTTATGGTCCTTGTCTACTGTGAAGATCCTGTAATGTCATCTGTACATAAACTATCTGTACTGCATTTATACTCTTATTAGTGCCAGACTTTTTATTTCGTGAAACCTGTTTTCTATTTATTCCTGTGCACTTTATTCTATTTTATTTAGCTGCTACGGCAACTGAACAGCTAAAGTCTTATCTTGTGAAGTGCACTAGTGCCTGCTGCTGCTACAAAATGTTGTAAATACATGTTTAGATGGTGTTATAAATGTGTTTTTTTCCTCCTCATCTCATACCAGAATGGTCAAGCACTTCCATTTTAGTTTCATCAGACCGCAGGACATTTGCAGACTGTAATCTGGCTTTTTATGTTACTTCTGGTGCACTGGCTTCTTCCTCTCTGCGTGGCTTTTCAGCCCAGGACTTTTCTATGGACAATTTCTTACAAGTTTAGGATAGCATCTTCACAAAATGTTTTGTTTTTATCTTGGAGGTGCAAAGCTGGGACACAGAACCCATGTCCGCCTTGAACAGTATAAAGACATTCTCATGGTGTTTGTGTTCACAGTTGTTTACACAGATAAATCTGACATCTAGAAACGCCTTAAAATACACCTAGATTTATGATTGCATTTAGAGGGGGAGTATTTATAGATACATAGTGCCATTTTATAGAACAATCAAGTAACTATGTTACCTTCGGTTACAAAAATGCTTTATATATTAAATATGACTAAAAATAAATTTGACTTTGTAATTTAATGCCCTGAAATTGAACCTGTCTCTGTAAAAACTAATTTTCTTTCTGAAACTCCGTCTTCAGGAAGTGATCACATATTTTTGATGAGGGAATAACATTATAACATAATGAAAATCTAAAAAATAATCAGTTTTATATGTTTGATTCAAATATTGTGAGTATGTAAACTTTTGAATTGTAAAAGCTTTATTCTCTCATCAGTTTAGCAACTAACTTACCAAAAACAGAAAAAGTTTAGTTGAAAGTCATGTCAGACAGTAAGAAAAAACAAAATGTGTCCTAAAATTGGGTGGTTTTAACTGTATTCACTTCATTTGTAACCAGCTATTTAAAAAATGAAGTAGATGGCACGCTTAATACCAACTCATAAACCAGGTGTGGAGATAATTACTAGTTTGAAGTCGATTTGAGTGTAGCTGCGAAGAGTTGCTTTGATTTGCTCTGTCCACTCTCTCTCCCCCTGAGGGTTTTCCTGAGTCCCTAATGCGTAGATGTCGTGAGGAAGCAAAGCCGTCGACTCATCAGGAGTGTGTCCCAAACCACAACAGGTCACCCACGACTGCAAGGTCCGAGGAGGAGGCGAACCACCTGCAGACAAAAGAACAGGACGTTTGGCTATGACTGAGCTTTCTCTCACAAGCCAGTGAAAATCAGTGTCAGCACACAAGTGATTACCCATGTTCCAGGTGCCAACAAACACAGAGACCATATCAGGTTCATCCAGCTGAGAGTGCCTGGACTTCATCAGCAGGAGGAGCTGGCAGAACGAGTCGCATTTCTGACAGAGATGAAACGAAAACATGTAAGGGAAGCAGCTCATTTAATTGAAAGGTTAATCTTATCATCCTGCCTTACCCGAGAACTCTCAAATGTCATCTCCCGCGGTGTGCTGTGGTAGCTGTCAACAACCATTCGGATCTTGGCCGGGTGATTTTGGAACTTAACAATCTGAAGAACTGATATGTGGGGAAATATTACATATTCTGCAGAGTATTGCTAAAGAGCATCCTTCTAAAAGACTGGTACAAATATAAACGAGTCTAACAAACATGTTTATAGTTGATTTTGATTTTACTTATAAATTTACAAGTGAAAAATCGACCCTACATGGAGGTGCGCAGTAAAATCTGAGCATGTGTACTCTCCCTTTAAGCACTATTAACCATCTAATGCTAAAAATAAGCAAAGATAATGGCATATGAAATGTAAAAGAAATGCTACAAGCTCTAAAAAGAAGCATTTTCTTACTTCTGTTATGCGAGACTTTCTCGATACCAAATGAGCTCGACTTCCTGTCAAACAGCAGGACTCCTGTGTCCACATCCACAGAGACAATTTGTCTGCCGTACCTCACCATCTTCACCTGGAAACATCAGTCATCTGTCATTGTTCTTATTTTGTGTGATCCTAAAAATGATTACATTTAATTAGTGATATAACAGCTTTTTAGAGTCTCAACTCTTTTGAATGAAGCATTTCCATCAGATTGAGGTCCAGACTTTGACTGGGTCATTTTCTCACCTTGATTATTCTCTTTTTAAGACATCAAGCATACAAGTGAAACCAGAAATTTAACATACTCTATTGTAAAATGAACAAACTTCTTTCTCCACTGTCTGCCATTAAATTGGGTAAACCTTTCCAACTTTACATAATTCAAGATTACCAAAAAAATTTCTCTCTTATAAATACCAGAAAGAGAGATAAACATTTGTAGAATTTTCTGAAATTTCTATATAGACGTGGCTTTTTCCTCTCCTTTTAAGCAAGCTATATTTGCCCACTTATTTTTCCAAATTACTCAGAAATGACTGAGGCATGCAGAAACTGAGATGAACCTCTTGGGTTTTTGATTGAAAGCAGCGCAATGGGCCTCCGATATTCACGACGGTTATGGATAGCAAGCATACGCGAATAGACGAAATCAGCAAATACTTGAGAATCCCTCTAAAAATACTTTAGCTACCTATTTTAATAGTTAATACATAGCTTGATATTTATTAAAACGTACAATAGAAACCGTCTT
This sequence comes from Poecilia latipinna, assembly GCF_001443285.1. Lineage (NCBI taxonomy): Eukaryota > Metazoa > Chordata > Actinopteri > Cyprinodontiformes > Poeciliidae > Poecilia > Poecilia latipinna. The sequence continues at coordinate 364,602 of NW_015112706.1, read as the reverse complement.
AGCACTACCTCAGAAGCTAACATCCACACTCTTCCTGAGCTCCGGGGTACAGCCAATCAGCGCCAAGGAAAATTAATGGCGCTCCAGGATTGGCTACTATACGAACACCAGCCAATAGCGTGTAAGATAGTTTTGCGCCTAGTTTCTTCAGCTTCCAAAAACTAAATTCCCTTTCAAATAACTTAGTTTTATGGAATTTAGAGTCGCGTTTCAGAGAAAAATCTGCGAATAGTTTAACCTGCTGGTGGTTTATTACTGAGTGCACTTTCTTGAAAGAACATTGCTGCTGTTTTCCATCTGAAATCCTAACCGATTGGTAAGTTGTAGTTGTTTTGATGTAAAAAAAAATAAATAAATATGGCTAAATGTAACAAGAGGCTTCTTTTTAAGACAGATTCACCTGAAAGGAGTGGACAGACAGCTGCCTGGTGTTGTTCTTTGCAGGTGTTACAATGGTAGGTGCTGGATTAGGAGGCGGTTGGCTGGGCTGCACTGCCAGGTTGTGGTTGGTCACAGCATCTTGTAATGCTTGCAAAACCTAGATGTGGAAAAATAAACCACTGTTATACTTGCATCACAAGCAAGAAATGTTTATTCCTCTTTTGTCTAGCTGCATAATCAGATACGAACTTCATACCATCACTAAAGATGAACGATAGCTGTTGCTTTATTCCTAATAGCAATTTGTAAGCACAATGTATTGATTTCAACATTTTTTTTAGTTTATTAACTCTGTGAACACACCTTTTTCTCCAACGAAGAAAGGAGGCTGATCAAAGCTGAGATTTTACACAACAAGCTGTCAATCTCCTTCTCTGGACCCTTGTTCCCAAAACACAAGATAAAAGCCATGATGAGTTTGTGTATGACTCCGCAAACTACAGTGATACGTTTCCAAGTGCAGTTCATGGTTTATTTTGGTACCTGTGCCTTGCTAGGAGTTAAAGAGCAGCTGGGATGGTCGAAGACTTTAGCCAAGGTTTCCAGACTCGAAAGAGTAAGATCAATCTCACTGTAAAAGCAATAAAGGCATATCTTAATCTTATTGTCATCATTCAACATATAAAATTCAATCAAAACTGTAATGAAAATTAGCTAATATACAAAGTTTGAATATCTCTTGACTTTTTACAGATTTTGTCATGTTACAGTAAAAAATGTTTAATATAATTGGCATTTTATGTGACAGACCAATAGAAAGTAGAGCTTAATTGTGAAGTGGAAGGAAAAACACATTTGAAAAATAAAGTAAATGGCTCTTCACCTAAAATTATCTGGAGAAGTATTAATCAGAAAAGCTACTAAGCGGCCAATAGTATCTGGAGAGGAAATGCAGATAGTCAAAGTCCAGACCTAAATCAAACTGATTTGCAAAATCTTCAGTCTGCAAAGCTGGTATAGACAAATCCCAGAACACTTCCAGCTGAATTTGAATCAAAAGTTGGTTTTAATAAGTGCTGACCAGGGGAGATGAATACAAATATGTTTTTTCTTACATTCTGAAAACCAAGTAATATTTTCCTTCTACTTCACACTATCGAATAAAATCCATATAAAATTAACTTGTTTTTGTTAAAAACAAAAATCTTTCAAACTGCATCCATTGTTTGTTGCTAACCTGTTGAGGCCTTGGCAGGCTGTAGCCAAAGTGCGCTTGAGGTGATATAAAGTTGTTCCCCCTTTATGCACATTCTCGATGTCCAGGGGCAAATCACTGAAGAGGTAGTCATTGAGCAGGCCGATCACTTCACCTGCAATACTGTGAAAAACATAAAATAAAACACAGATAACATTAGTGACCCCCATTGTTTTGGTCCCCTGACTATTACTGCTGCTGGAGTGGAAGTTAGATGTTGCCGGAGCAGAGAAAGAAAAACACTTTCTGAAACTTGTGGGTAGTTAAGCAGAACAGCGCTGTTTATTAATAGGACCTGAACAGTCACTTGGAACAGGCCACTAAAGCTGCTATGCTTGATTGCCAGCAGGTGCAGGCATCTATAAAAACTGATAAAAGTAAAACAGAATGCTGTGCAAGCTAACTTCCTTCTATAATGTGATTCGAGTAAAATTTTAATGATTTGGTGAGAAGGAAGTGAAACTGCTTTTAAGTTCTAGGGTTTATTGTACTCATTTGAAGTTTACAAATGTTGGTTTATAAAATAATGACTTAGTGGAAATCTGTCATGTGGTTTTGTGCACTTTATTTTAGATTTTAACAAGGCTAGAACATTTATATAACTGAAATTATATACATATATATATCCATTTTTTTTCACTACCTGACATTAAATCAGACTAAACGTTTGCTGTGTTAGTTAATTTAAAATTAATATAAATTATTTCTAGTTGATTATCTTTGTTAGTCATTCTCAAAGTTATAACATTACTATACCATAATGTTATACCAGAAGTTAATATTGCGGCTTTGTAAGCTGCTGATGGGTTAATTCACAACATTTGAGTTAATTTGCGGTACAACTTTAGATCTAAACCTCAAAACACATTGCTTTGCGGCGCGATCCCATGGGAAAAAAAAAAAAAAACAAACAAAACAATGTCAGTATAAGAATAGTTCTGTAAAGACATGGACTGAAAGCTAATCACTGATAAAGAAGCTGTTTCTCCTGAAGCAACACAAAAAACCAAGAGTTCAGTTTGCAAAATGCACACAGGGTCAAAGACCATCACTACAGCTGTGAAGTATGGTGGTGGCAGCATCATGGTGTGGAGGTGTTTTGCTGCAACAAAGTCAGTGTTTTGGAGTATTTATCAGAAAGTCCTTAAAAAAAAGCATGTGTGAGCAATCAGGCTTCAAATTTGACTAAGTTACAGTGGTTCTGTCAGGAGAAATGGGCCAGAATCCCAGCAAACTATTTAAAGGAAACTTAAAAAATTTACTGAAATCAAGTGGGGGGAAAATAAACTAAGGTTACATATATTTTTTAAACAGTGTGTGCTTATTTTTTGTCATAATTTTTATTTAAATTATTTATTGAGTTAAAAAAAAATTCAGTGAAAAAGAAATCTACATGAATCTAAAATTATATTTGTTCTGTTTTACTTTAACAAGATTTTACTTTACTCCCATCGTCACACATTATGAGTAGATCATCAAAAACTGACTCATGGCCGTGAGCTTTGAGTTGTTTTCCGTTCTGTTTTCATGGTGACTCTTTATCTGACCATTCAGTGGTCTAGTTGGCTGTAAATGTAATCCATCGATGCAGAAACGTTAATAGGTCGGGGTTTGTGGTTGTGCTCTCAGCTAAAGACAGATTCAATACAAACAATGTGGGGAAGCCATGAGTGCTCATTTAGAAAAGTATGTCAGCACCACTGTGACCTATTTTATATATCACCTATTTAGGGACTTTTTTGGTATATCCTATGACATTCTGGAGAAAAATCAGCTTTATTGGGATCAAAGTCTGGTACTTTGTGCCTTTCCCCAATGGGCAGACATGTCACTCAAGAGCCCATATCCTTTTGTTTAGTGTATTTAGCAAGGTAACACTTACACAGAACAGAGTTTCTAATATCATTAGTAGTGAATCTTGCAGTCTTATAGTGTTTAAGCCATTTTTCCTAGACATCATTGGCCGAGGTTAATCAAGCCTTGGTGTGTGTACCATACCCAATTGGTTTTATCTATTAGTTAAAAGTACTTTCAGACAGAAGTATTAGTGGTCACCAAATATAAACTAATTAATCAGAAGAAGTTAAATCCTACAAGTTGATTTTAAAAGGGATTGTCCAGGAAGTGCAAGGTTGTAGAAGGAACTTAAGGAGTGCAGTATTGTTGTTTTTGCAGCAAAAAGTCATGGGTTCAAATCTCAACTTGGAGTTTATGCATTTTTTCCTTGTGCATGAATGAGTTCTCACCGGCTACCCCGGCTTCCTCTCAGCCCAAACATATAACTTTTAGCTTAACAGTAGTAAAAATACTTCTAAATGTACTTTTTTTTTGTCAAAAAAGTTACTCAAGTAAATGTAACTGGTTACTACACAACTAATAGTAACTAGTTAGCTGTTCCTGGACTTCTCTTCTGCAAATGTCTCTTTCATGTGATTTAATTTTATACTCTGTCACTGGGGCTTTATAGCTTCCATAATATGTTCTGATGCCATTTGTTTTCGTAATGATGGGTTTTTCATAGACGAAAAATGGGGAAAAATAAGAAACTGAAATATATTTCAGCTGTTAGGTTAATTAGTTTTTCTATATTGACTTTAGGTATGAGTGTGTGCATGGTTGTTTAAAATGAATGGAAGTGTATACAAAGTTTTAATATGGTTAAGAATACAAACTTCATCTTAGGTCAGAAATGATTTACTTAGACGTGTTCATCTCGAGCAGCTTCTCCAGGAACAAGGCATGAGTGGCTGGTTTGGTTGGTGTTCCCACGAGTGACACTGTGTTGACCGGGGCTTGGACTGGAGACGGCTTCTCATCGTCTGTGTATAAATATGAAAGATAAATTTAACTGAATATTGTTAGAAGAATTTAAAAAAATGTTTAATTCTGAATAAAAATACAGAGGCAACATGCAAAAGTATCCACACTAGTTTCACTTTTTCACATCCATCCATCTCTGGAACATTCAATTTCAAAATCTGAGGATTTTTTTTGTGACAGACCAACACAAAGTGACACATTACTGGGAAGTGGAGGGATAATTATGCATGGTTTTATTATAAATAAAATCTAAACAGTGGCATTAATTTGAATTCAGCCATCTTTATACTCATAACACTCAACAAGATCCAGTATGCTGCAAAACAACATATAAATCATATCAAGTATTTTTGGTCTAGTTTCTAGTACAAATAAAATACCACAAGATTTTTTTTCCCATGTTATAAGTGAAATGATCTTCCAGCGGAAATACCACTTTTCATCAATATTAAGGAATTATTTACTCAAATGAAGCTCCTATATCTTGCTGAAAAGTTACTTATACAGTAAGTTAGTTTTGTCTTATTTCAAGTGCAATATTATAGTTGCAAGAGAAACTCTACCAAAATGATTTGTGTTTTTGCAGTGTGTTTTTAGTAAATGGCGTACAAGTGGAAAAACAGCATCATTAACACAAAAACCAAGAAACACAGCAAAAAGATCAGGGATAAGGTCATGAAGATTTAGACGTCTTACAGAGCATTTGCAGTTTGAAATTTCAGAAACTGTGGATTTAAGAAACAGCTTAAGTCCAAGATGTTTTTAAATGATGACAGCTTGTGACCCACCTGAGCTCTCATCCCCTGTGTCTGTGTCATGAGGAACAGCGTAGAGAAGAGGGATGACTAGGCCTTTGTGGGGCTGCTGGTATCCCAACACCAAGTCCTCCAGTGTCCGAAAACAGTTCACCTGCACGCCTTGTGTTGTCTGCATACAGACACAACAGATTTATTGCACGTACTATAAACATATTACATTGTCTTTTATGCATCTGAAAACTGGAAACTGCACACAAGCTTTCATTAAGTTTACAGTAAATAGCAGCAAAGCGTACTGTTACAGTTTTAGATAAGTCACTTTCATTTTTTTTTTTTAAATAAATGGCATAAAATGACAGGAAACACACACAAGTGATAAGGGGTGATAAGTGGTGACATCATTGGTTGTTAATTGAGCATGTAAAAAAAGCTGTCTAAAAATAAATGCCTATCTCTGAGAAACATTAAAGAGTTCTCACAGCAACCAAACTTCCCTTTAATCAAATTTGATACATTAAAAGAGACAGAAAATAAGATTACATGCTCACACAGCTACCGTTCACATGGCCCAGCTTAGCGTGGTACTGCAGAGCGAACAGCTCCTTCCTGTGCCTTCTATTTATATATTTTTTTTCACTTTCATTTTGTGGTGAGAGAAACCAGTTTTTTGGCTTTGGCTGCTTGATCCTTCTGCCAAAAACCCTTTAAATAGTATTTTTTTTTTTTAAACCACAAATATCTCTTGAAAAGTCATTTAAAAGAAATGAATAGCATACGAGGCAGCGCCCCCAAAAATATCTCCTCGTCCTTCTTGGAAAAACAAAAAAGGGCGAGCATGCGACTTGTGAGTTAGTGGAGCAAATCCAGTCTGGGGGAAAACACATACTGGAGGTTTGTACCGATGGCAGTGGAAAAAACAACTGAAATAGCAACAGAGCTAAATGTCCTCATTGGAAAGAGGAGAAGTTTTCCAAGTCAAAGCCTTAAAAGCTGCTGCCAGATAATTAGCATTAAACTGCTCTTTCAAAAACTGTGAAAGAAAAAGATTATATATGTATTTATGTTCACTTTATGTGCTCCTGTTGCTTGTTTTAGATTTCAATAAACTAGTTCACACCTTTTCAAACAGCCTCACATCCCTTTAGATTCAATTGCAGACTCCTCCGTAGATGTGTGCAGCAAACAAACAAACAAACAAACACACACACCCGTTGGTCAGTGAATTAGTGAGTGGGTAGGATTCTCCGAGACATGACAACAATTTCTCCTCTGTGCTTCTGGGCTCATTCTGCAAGCATCCAGCCACATGGCAGGGATGCCATTCAAACAACAAAGTGGCTGCAGAGTCTGCAGAGAGGAGAAACACAAACACGCTCCTGTTCTCGGTGCAACGTGGAATAACAAACCATTGTCCGATGTTTTCTAACTCCATCTGACCAGAGGGGTTTCTGTCTAGCTGTTCAAACTGTATCAAGGCTTCAGGCATCTTGTGTGGTTTTCTTTTTTACTAGTGTTTGTTTGCGAAAGCTCTATTTTTTTTAGCAAGGCAGTGATATTTTTACCTGAACTGCCAGAAGACCATCCGGGTCAGGAAGAATACGATACGTGTGAACGTGACATTGAAACCTGTTTGGAAGACAAAAAGCAGCGTTATCAACAAAAAGCAAACACTCAAAGAAAAAATGAGTCTGGCATTCATTAGGTAGTAGTGTGACCTCAACTTTATGTGACTAACCAACGCAAAGTAGCTCTTGATTGTCAATTGGAAGAGTATCTTTTCCATCATGACCTTAAATAAAAATCCAGTGCAACCAGTATGTAGTTTAACACTATTCTGTGAAAGCCTCAGATCTTTATTAGAGAGCAGCATTTATCTTCAACAGGATGTTGAAGTTTAAGGAACACAGCAGGTCAGGGAGGAAGTCATGGGGAAGTTTAAACAAATTTTATATCCTTTAAACATACGTATAATAAGTAAACTTTTTGGTCTAGATGCCTTATATAGCTTTCCGATTAAATATTATTCACCAAAAAATGTTCTCAGCTAAAAGTAGCAATTTTTCAACATGTTTTTACTCAAGTAAAAGTAAAAAGTAGCTGTCTAAGGAAATACTCAAATGATAAAAAAAAGTAAATGTGTTTATTTAAGGATCCTCTTTCTGGGGATCCACACCAAACATTACAATAAAAATCCTTTGCAAACATTATAAAAAAAGACATAATGGTATTCCTTAAAACACAAACAAAATTAAAAATGCAAATCAACTAGTTCAACAACAAAACCAGTCTCTTACTAAACGTTAGAAAAAGACTCCTTAAGTAATGAGCAACTATTCAATCATAACTGATTTAATATTTTGGAAATGACTGAAATGACCAGTTATTATGAATCAAAAGCGGCTTGAAGCAGTTTTAGCCTTGATTGAAAGGAACTCAGTGTTTTGGCGGTTTTGCAGTTTTCTGAAAGTTTGTTTCAGATTAGTGGAACATGGAAAACTGTAAAAGAAAATCCTGGATAAGCTTGAGCTACTTCTGCTCCCCCAACCCCACAATAACAAGGGGGTGAAGTGACTCACTTCACCCCCTTATGTTGTGTTTGCTTATGTTAGAGACATAAGCAAACACAACTGCAACTGGAATTGCTTCAAATCTGGTGTAAAGAAGCAATGACTCAGGAGAGCTGATTGCAAATAAACATTCACCTTTTCATATTTTTATCTGTTTTATAAACACATTTAAATCCATTTATCCTTTTTCGTCTGCTTCATAATTAAGAAAAAGTTTGTGGCCACTTAAAATCTAGACTACATTGAACTTTTGTTTGTAACTTGACTGAATGCAACACAGATCTAGGAGCACCGATGTGTACGGAGTTGTGAAAAACAGATTTTTTTTTTTCTGGTATGCTGCAGATACTCAAAAAACATTAAAAAATCTGATGGTTTTATTTTCCACAGGAAAAAAAAACTGCGCAGTCATTTTAACCATATGTGAAAATACATTTGTCTCCTTAACCTGTCAGCTAGTTGTGCCACGTTTGGTGAAAAGAAATGTCAGTAAGTGTTTGTGATAACTGCGAAAGAGTTTTTCATGTCACTGTGGAGTTTGACCAAGTCTTTCTGCAGAATTGTGTCAAATTAGTCACAATGGAGTTTTTTCATAGCATAAATGGCATGGTAAAGTTGAGACTCTTTTTTTTATAGTTAAATCAAGAACTCTGACTGAGGAGAGTGATGAAACTGCTTTAAATGTTACTCTGTTTTTCTTTTCTATCTTGTGGATGATTCTTTGCTCTTGGAGTCATTTAGAGACTCACATCTGTCCTCTGTTTTCTCCGCTTGTTGAAAAACGTCTCATTGCCTTAGAAAAGGCTTAGTGCCTCTATCCAGACTGATTCATGTCAGAGACATCGTTTCTCATCTGTACTTGACTGTATTTAGCACTTTTTGAAAATTTATCGCCTACTTCATCAGCTGGATTCTATTCTAGTGATTTGTTGGTTAGCAGAAATCAACTTCAGGTGAGGTTAAAGTTAACTCTACAAAAACAATGATTGAAATGAATCATAACTCAGGTTGGTAAGCAAGCTTTTTGTCAAAATAAATGAAATCACCATTTGAAATATGCATTTTTGTATGATATCACATTTGTTCTGAACATTTGATCTGAAAGATTTAAGCGTGAAAATAGGGGACAGATGTTAACATTTTCTAACAAATGTGTTATGCAGTTTTGCAGGACAGTGACTTGTAATAATTTAACGTGAAAACAGAGGAAAATGTCACGTTTAGCAGCCAGAACATAAGAATAAAGTTTGACAAATGTAAATTATAGCTGCAGTGGTGGAGGACATTAGAAGAGAGGATGATATACCAAGAAAAGAATGAAAGGAAAGAGGCTGCGCTGGAAGCAGCCAGGCTCAGCTCTCAGGAATGTTTCTGGCTTCAGCCCGATGAAGCAGGCAGCGTAGTGTGGTTGCCGGAGCTCCAGCCCACTTTTAGGGGCCCAAGAATTGAAAAGGGGGGTTAAATAGGGGAAACAAGTAGTCATACGTTTGGGTTTGATTTGCTGAAGTTAATGGCTCAGGACAGAACCGTCTGACTTGATGACTTCTTTGGAGCCCGGTGGCAAAAGATGATGGACATGTTACATTAAATTTACAAATATGCATATTTCCACATAAACTACATTGAGTAAAATTTAGTTTTTTTTTTTTTTTTTTTTTTACAAAGTTGGACAATTAGATATGAGTTTCCATAAACTAGACTTTCTTTATGAGTTTATTATAACAGTTTCGAACAGACTGTGTGTCGGACCCGTTAAGCGTGTGTTTATACTCACAGCAGGCACAATGCATAGGCTCCTGGCACTGACTCACTGTCTCTCACCAGGTAGCTGCCATCCCTCCCCGCCCGCGCCAGCAAGTCCTCCGCTCTCACACGGCTGATGTCACGATGGTACCATGATGCTGAAGCCATGGCGATCGATGAGGAGAGAAATGCTCAGGAGAATAATCCACATGAGGTTATGAACGCCGCCGCAGAGGTTGCATTTCCAGCTGCCTTAGGCTTGCAGAGATTTCATCGCACCAGAGGTCTCTCTTGCAAGTCAGCAGCATCAGAAAACCGCTGTGGTCTGCTTGAGTATTTAAAGCCTCCCCATGATTGTAGCACTTCCTGGGTCCTTCCTGGTTGCTTCTGGGTCACCCATCCTGTTGGTCTGAAGGAAGCAGATGTGAAAAAATTAAATCTCCAGGTTATTCCGCTCCAACACGCCCTCCACTTCTCAGCGAAAGCTGCAGTCCTCCATCCTGGTAGTGTCCTTCTCTACAAAGCCCCAGTTTCTGATTTAAGTTGTGAGCTGCTCCACCCAGGTGTGTGTATGCGTCGTGTGTTGATCCAACAAACACAGACCATCACAGTTGAGCAAGGAAGAGAAGAAGTCTGAATGAAGCAGCCACTCCTGAAGCGGTGACGTTGCCTCGAGCTAAACCACAAACACAAGCCCTCCTTCTTGTCCCAAAACAAAAGCCCTGCATGCAAACAACTGGAAAAGAAGAACTAAGAATGGCAAAACAAACAAATTAAGCTGCACACACGCCACCCACACACACATCCACCAGATGGAAGTCAGTCAGCATTAAAACCAGACAGAAACCAGACTAATTCAAATGACTTCCCAGCTCTGCTGCCATATAAGGGAAAAGAAACTCCCTCGCTATACGTTCAGCTGATGGCTGCAGTCTCCTCTGCACAAGTCCTGGTTCCATTAAGAGTGAGTCTGGAAGGTTGTGGGCTGGTCCAGGGGTCTGACTTTCAGAGCTGCTGCGAGGAGAGTCCTTTCCGAAGTGGTGTGGTCTTCTTCAGGCTGCTGTCAGAGCAGAGGGTGGGAGCAGAGACACAGAGGACGACCCTGTTAAAGCGCAGGACAGACAGAGGAAGTGACTCGACATTCCAGATGGCAGGCAGAGCCAGGAGCATTCTTGTGAGGGGCTCAGCTACACCATCAGCGCGTGAAACAGCAAACTACTTCCTTCTTCTGCCTCCTGTCTGTTTTCTGCCCCTTCCTGACTCTTTGCTATTGTTTGCAAAGGAAAACACTGCTTTCCTCAGACAAGTCCTCTCACGTCTGGTCGGACCTTAGCTTATAAACGCCTTTATCCTCTGACAATACACCATCTTTCTTCAAATTCAATCTTTTTTCTTTTTGTCGCCCTCCCTTTCTTTCTGCTGTTGCTCAGTCTTTCCCTCTCAGCAAACACCCCTCTCCATATGGTTATGATCATCCCTTGCTTTCTTATTTTTGCCCTCCTCGTGCGTTGCCCATTATTCACTCCTCCTACGTCCCTCCCACTCCATTAGCAGGAGCAGAAAACCCTGTTGGAAGCTATTTGAACCCACATTTGCTGCTCTGTCTTGCACTACTCAGCAGAAATTTACCGACCACCAACCACAGACTCCATAAAACACACAGAAACAAGTCCATCCAGATCTGACGCATCTTCTTACCCCTCATTTTAGGATCAGTTGTTTCAAAGAGATGATTGTGGTGGGAATTTACTTTTTACACATTTGGGCTTGACTACAACTGCCAGACAAAAAGGCATCACTTTGCAGATATAATCATAAAGCCTTTAACTTTTTCACATTCGGCCACAATAATTTATAGAATAAATTAAGCAAAAGTAGTTTGTAGGTGGTGCTTATCTCCAGTAGTCATTAGCTTAGTAGGCCAACTTTATTTGTATAGAACATTTCCTCAGCAAAACAGTTCAAAATGTTTTAGTTTATTAAAATAGCGTACTCTGTAAAATAAAAAATCTGTACAAATACAGATTTTAAATTTGTTTTTTTACATTGTAGTCACCACTTGTAAAATAAACATTATATTTTGCCAAATGCCATCATCAAAATCATCAATACATCATATAGATCAATGTTCCAGTTAACCAAATGTAACTCTAAACAAATGGGGTTTTAGCCTTGATTTGCAGGAACTCAGTGTTTCAGCTGTTTTGCAGTTTTTTGGAAGTTTGTTCCAGATTTGTGGGGCAAAGAAGCTGAATGCTGCTTCTCCATGTTTGGTTCTGGTTCTGAATATGGAGGATATACCAGAACCAGAGGACCTGTCTGAAAAGCTTAAATAAAAACAGATCTTTAATGTATTTTGTTAGTAAGTTATTCTCTGATTTCTTAACAAACGAAAGTTAAGTTTTATTCCCTGAGCTACAGGGATCCAGTGTAAGGACTTTAGTGATGGAGTGATTTGTCCCGGTCGCTAGTCCAGAACAGGGAAATACTGGGACGACAGGACAAATAACAACATATACACATTTACACCAAAGAACAATTAATGTTAAACCATTTTGCTTCTAAATTCAGTTTCGAGCTAAAAATCTTATCAAGTAATTTTGGTTTAGTTTCTAGTGCAAGTATCTGAAGTACGCTTGAAATGAGACAAAATTAACTTATAAGTAGCTTCTCAGCAAGCCATAGGAGCTTGTTTTAAGTCAATAATTACTTAATATTGATAAAAATGCACTTGTTCCATTGGCAAATTATTTCACTTATGAGAAAAACATCTTGTCAACCAATAGAACAAGTAGTTACCGACTTAAAACCAGCTCCTATATTTGTTTGTAAGTTAGCTTTGTTTTATTTCAAGGCAACTAACATGGTTGCAATAGAAACTAGATCAAAATTACTTGGTAAGACTTTGTGTTTTTGCAGCATATAATGAAAACCTAATGAAGCGTGACCAAAAACATTCTTCATTAGAGCTAACATTTGAGGTTGTTGACTCAAATGTTGCCGCCTCAGTTGACTTGAAGCTCAGCTAAAAACACAACTCAGTATAGGTCGTGCAGGAGGAGCAGAATGCAGATGGCAAAACACTAAACAAACACATGGTTGCCTTGAAATTCTTCTGAGTTCAAGACGGAAGTGTGTTTGCGTTAATAACCAAACTCAGCAGTGTTGTCTATTTCAGAAGTCTTATACTATACACTAGCATGTCAGGACTGCTCTAATGGGCTCACCAGCAATTGTTAAAGAGTTTCCATAAGTAGAAAACACTGCTTCTCTGTCTCGATTTAGCAACAATCTAGAGGCTGTGTTGTTAAGAGGCCGTAATACGGCGGAGCTCTAATTCAATGAGACAAGGCAGGAGTTCCTGCAAGAGACAATACTGGCTGTCTATACAAATCACCTGCCTAAAATGGCAGCAGCTTAGCTGTAAGGGGCTTACATGACTCTGCATTGGCCTGCAGAGATGAAACAGGTAAATAGGGAGTTCACCATAGGGAGACAAGGCCACCGCATTTTTCTAGGCTCTTTTGTTTGGGTAGTTGTTCCCGGCTGATAATAATCAGCATCCAACATCTTTGAAATGGGGAACTCAACTCACAAGAAAGTCGTTTCCATCTCCAGAGCATTAAAATCCCCCATAAAAGCAACATTTAAGTAACAAAATGCAGCAAATTATAGGTCATTTTGGCTCATTTATTTTTTATCTTTCTCTTTTAAAGGAAACAATCAAAAGATATTATCTTTAAAACATGATTGAATGTGTGAAATATGTGGTGCTTATATAATGGATTATATAGAAGAGGTTTTGTTTTTGGCTGTTGGTGAAGGCTTTATAATAATAAATTAATTGTACACCTACAATTTGGGAAGAGTAGCAACTGTAAAAATTAGATGCATAATGTGGGATGAGACCATTGTGGGTAGGATTAAATCAGCTTTGTCTTCTTCCCTTTTGAAATGGATATGAAAGTTTTGGTTTTGATGTTTGGTTATTATTATTTTTATGTTACTATATAAACCCCATCTGCCACATTAAGAGGCCAGTGAAATTTAACAAATCTGCACTCCCACAAAATGGTATCATCTTCTACCAATGAATTATTGTGAAATGAAGAGAAATATTGCCTTCTCTCCCTAATTTATTCAGTTATCACCCTCTATTTCCACAAATGTGACTGACATTCAGAATACTTTTTGAAAAATGGTTTATAAGTAATAGTTTCAAGTGTAATGCAAACTATTCAATCTCTGAGGCTTTAGCATAACATTTCTATTCATACAAAGATTATACTAGGGCTAAATGACAAACTGGGTAACATCTGAAATATTGTAATATTTGTTATTTAGAGGCTTCAGAGTAAAAAGGGTTTAATGTAGATGTGCATCATATTTTAAGATTATTTCTGAATTTCTTTAAACACCATAATTTTTCCTCAACTTCACAACTTGGCACTACTTTGAGTTGGTCTACCGCACCAGTTCCTTATCAAATAAATGAAAAAATGTGTTTGTAACATGACAGAATGTATAAACTAAGTCAATTTAAGGCAAGTATAAACAAGATCAATATTTTCTGCAGAAACCCTTCAGAGCAGTTTCACAGACTCAAGAGTGATATTGTTCTGTGTTAAAATGCACTCCCACAAAAATATGGTGCAGAGGCGTGGGTGGAAATGTATGCCTTTGCAAAAAAGTACAAATGGGATTCAGTTTGTGCCATTCAGACAAAACAGACATATATACCTGAAAAGGCTAGAGTCTAACATTGCCACTAGAGCATAAAGGGAACGAACAGCTATGCAAAAGGCAGCTGCAGATCTTTTTCTTACTTGTATAACGAGAAAATCTAATTAAATATTTAACATCATTCATTCTGGAAACTGTACAATATTTGCTGCTCATTGTTCACGGCTACAAAAATCTGCATCCCACCTGCAGGTTTTACACAAACATTGACTGATCTGGAGAACCTAAATCTGATGGTGAAGATGATTCTGCCGATTGACGATCCGGTGACGCCGTTCACGTCGGTGCTGCCTGGTCCGAGGAGCTTTAAAGAGATCTCAAACCTTGACCCCAAATGACACTTTACAGTCAGGACAGTGTAAACATAAACCAATCTGATTCATTATCCCCTGCTGCCCAGGTGAGACAATCCATTCAAAATACCAATGATCCACCACCCCTCATTAATCAATCAATTACTCCTGACTAAGGAAACCCGAGGATCCTCCATCAATCCCCCCCATGGATTTGTTGACAGCTTTGTGCCAGTGGAGAGAGTTCAGCTTCTGAAGATCAGTGGAGATAAATGTGGGTGCTTTGACGCAACTTAAAGCTGGGTTAAACCCGCAAACAAGCAGCCAGTCACATTCAGGCAGCCTTTGTCATATCAGGAAAGACTCAGGTTCAACACATTATGTACAGTTTTAAAAAGCGATCCAATTCAGTTCCATATTGGATCACGAGTCCATTGTGCCTATTTCTAATAACTGCACAGTATTTTTTTAAAATAGTCTTATACAGCATATTATTATTATTATTATTATTATTATTATTATTATTATTATTATTATTGTTAATCTTGCTTTTTATATATTGCGTTTAAGAATTTAAAGGGGCAGTATTATGTATTTCTCAGGTACATACATTGTACCCATTTAAGGCACAACCAGGTAACTATGTTAACCTTCAGTTGTTATAGAAATGCAACATATATGAAACGTGACTTAAAAAAAATTTCACTTCACATTGGGCCTCTGTCTCTTTAAAAACTTCTGCTCCTTCTGAAACTCCACTTTCAGTCAATCATCACATTATAGCTCCTCTATTCACTCTTTAACAATGTTTTTACCAGCTCCTATAATGAGCTCAGCAACTCCACCAGGTATTTGCTAATTGCTGCTGGCTAGTCTGAAGGAGCAGAGTGGGGAAGGGCTTGGAAACTGCAGCTCTGAGGAGGAGTTTTGCTTTGAAGGCAGGGCTAGGTCTACCCAGGCACAGCTGAATGGTTGCCGTGGTGATTAAAGGATTTCTCAAACATGCATGAAAGAATCAAAACATCCCTCCAGGTATGTTTGTGATGAGGGAATAACATTACAACATGATGTAATTCTCAAAAAATTTAGATTTTACATAATACTGCCCCTTTAAAAACTTTTTGTGTGAACCTTTATATCTGTTGCTGCTGTTACATCTGAATTTTCCCTTCGCAGGACAATAAAGGCTGTTTATGTCCTATTCTTTTCTATTTTTCTATTGAGGAAGATTTTGCTGAAACGAATAGCAAGTCAAAGAAAAAAAATATATATTTGGTCATCTGGTTTCTGAATGGCTAACGGTGAATTAACAGCAAACCTCAAAATGATTGAAACCAACGAGAGATTTTGATATAAATTATTTACATTTAACCAAGAAGTTGAATCTTTCTTAAGATATCAAAAACAACGTGAAATGAGTATCAATTAAAAAAAAACAACATTTTACTAAAAAATATTGCATGGCAATAGTTGTGTACATCTTTCTGAATTCTCAATGGAAATGTATCTGTTATTAGTAAAGAAATTCTTCCTAATTGTCTCAGTCTGTTTCGTAAGTCTGAACAAACAAACTGCTGGTAGACAGGTGGATCCGTGGATTAAAATATTTGCGTCATCACATATGTTGCGCCCTGCTTGACCTCACATGACAAAAGACCTGTTCACTTTTATTTATTAGATTTGAGACTATTTTTTGAGCTAGTTTTATTTTTCATGAATCCATTTTGACCAAATACACCCAGAAGTAACTTTTAAGATCAAAATTATGTCATATTTCAGTCAGGCTTTGTAATTAATTCAACTTATCAAACTATTTAAAAACAATTTCAAATCAACTTACCAAAATAAAAATTGTTTTAATCTATTTAATCTTGTTCTGGCCATCTAAATGAAATAAAACGTGCACTTCCCAGTCAAACTGATGTGTCTTTATAGTTCAAATAAAGATGAAAGTTACCAAGATAACTTAATTTGTCCCCTTTTTTAACCTGAAGCAACATCTTCAGTTCTACAATGTAACTTCAAAACGCTTCCCTATTCTTTCTCATTTTTTACATCGGTTACAGTAGACCAAAAATAATTTTCACAGGATGTCATGAGTTAGCTAACCTTCTTCATAACCATAACGTTAAGGATTTTGTAGTACCACTGATGCTAGCTGTAAATCCTTATGACTTATGGCGCAGCATTAAGTCAGGAGGTCATTTCTATAAACCGACCACGAGCCCAGACTGCATCGAGCTGGGGAGAAGAGCCATCTGTTGTCCTGCCTTCCACAACAAATCCAACTAATGCCACTCTGTCTAAGCTATGAGGAAGGGAAATCCTTGGAACCCGCTCACAGGGATCCAGACTCAGGTTTAAACGTCTTCAAAGGCATTGTGTGAAAATAATCTGATGATTTTTTTTTTTTGCCTTGGAAATGGAATTAAATCAAACCGGTAAAAATGATGCAAGATTCTTGTACATAAAGCATTGGATTTAAAAGTGAATTTGTAAAATAAGAATCTGAAGCACAAGCTAAATTATTCATGTAAAAATGAAGTTTCCTTCTCTTTTAGAAAATATTGGAAATAAATCCTGCAGTATGTACCTTCCACATTCCTCTTCTTTGCTGATTGTATGTTTTTTTTTCTCTATAACTTTGTAATTTTGTGTTTTTATTATGTAAAGCACCTTGAACCTTCTTGTTGCTGAAATGTGCTATACAAATAAAGTTGATTGATTGATTGTTGTTCGATAAAATAAAATTCACCCTCCGGACTGTTACCACTTTAACAATCATTATCAAAAAGCTTAAATGACTTTGGTATGTTTCTGCCTGTCCATTTGTTTATCTATTAACTCATTTTACAATTTCAGAGTTAGTATAAAGTACATATAGTTTAAAACCAAATAATCTGGAAGTATTTCTGAACTACTTTTACATTAGAAAATGACCTCTTTCTCGGCCCTTGAGCCTGTTCTCTTCGACTTGCACACACAATGATTATTTTTAACTGTGCAGCAGACTAAAACAGTAGTGTTGTAACGAATTAATCAGATTTGCTCCAAAACAGCCGCTGGGTAAGCTGAAGAGAGGGCTCCAAGGTTGGCGGGGTTCACCGTATAAAAGCAAAGCGCACGGCACTGATTGGCATTCGCTCTCCATCAACTGTGACAGATTAGAGAAGGAAGCAGAGAAGAGTCGCTGGTGGAGCCGAAGACACGGTAAGTCAGCTTCTGCTCCTTCCAAGACAAAGACTGAGACACAAAGAAGTCCACATTTAAAGACAGTAGATATTTGATGAGTTAAATTTCATTTTATGACAAGAATACCTTTACAAGCTGAAGTGATGCTTTCTCGGTCATTTTATAAGACTGAACTGCAAAAGTTAAAAGGAAAGTGACTCTGCAGTGATATTTTAGAGTAAAATGTCAAGATTTTTTTTTACTGAACACAAGAAAACCATGAATGTCCTCAAACTCCTGTTGCTCCTTCAAGATCTTTTGTCACACATATTTGCAACCAAACCGCTGTATCTTTATGCTTTGCAGAAAGGATCTACATCTGGTGCAGTCATGTCAAAGTAAGTCAGTTATTTATTAATGCTGAAAATTACACAAAAGCTCTGAAATGCAGATAGACACTTTAGACTTTAGATATAAACACAAAGCATTTGAGAAAAAAAGTTTAATATTTATGTGCTTAAGTGACAGAAATTATGTTTATTTTGAAATAAAAACAAAAAGACTTAATACTTCTTGTTCTATTTTTAGGCAGAAGTTGAAACTAGATTATAATCTGTTGCTTTGTTGTTCACTCAAAGTCAGAAAAAGCAGCTGATGCAGGGATTAAAGATTCAAGAGCCAAGATAACTGGCTTGACTGTAACATACTGACATCTAATTTGCTCTTGTAACACTTTCGTTATTTTACAATTTTGTAATCATTTGTCCGGGATATAGATAAACCCTTATTAAGGTGGATTATGTGGATTTAATCTTGGAAGAGAGATTTACAAGACAAATGGAGGGATTAAACAGGATTACTTGGCAAATACATGAAAGTGGTAAACACAACTTAAGGATTACGTTGTTGTTTACAGCATATGCAGAGAGCAAAGAGATCAATTTTAATGCATAAACGTTTTAGGGTAGGACAACAAATTGATATCAACTTCAGAGATTTGGAATTGTTTTATTTTTTTATACAATTTCTCTTATTGCCTCATGTCAGATTTAACACAATATCCAGAAGAAAGTCAGAATTGAGCATTTAAAATTTATAATGTAACAGACTTCCGACTTATAAAGTCACAGATAAAACATACTTTTGTATAAAAATAGGCTAACGCTTTCATTTAAATTGCTACAGCAATGAAGTTGATTAATAGCTGTAAATAATAGTGAGGTGAACATGATTGAAGTTTGCAGTAAAGTTTGATTCATTGTTTTTTCCTTTTGTTTTTCCTTTCAGAGTGTATAAGAAGACCAGTGGGAACGGAACCGTAAGTCGTTTTAAAAATAACGAGGCCTCTCTGGGGCTAATAATACCATTGTTTTTATCTCATTTCCCAGCTCCCACTGTTAAAATTTCCAATATTTAGGAATATTGGCGGAGGACTGACTGTTTCTATTTGTTTCTGCTAGATCGCCTTGTACTTGGGGAAGAGAGACTTTGTGGACCATGTGGATCGTGTCGACGTAGTTGGTGTGTTTTGTGGTTAACGCACTATACTCTCTGCATTTAAACTCAGAATTATCATATGCCTGGGAAAATTAGATATAAAATTATTCCCAATCTGTTAAGAAGTTTGTTTCTGCTAGCAAATGAGACATACGTCACCGTCACTTAAAAGACAATAAAACAAAGTAAAAGTTGCATCAGTTTTGAAAATTGCAGCATGAAGGCAACATATATCCTCCACAACAAACAGTGAAAAAAAATCTTTATTAGCATAACAGAAATCTTGTTATTCTTATCATTTCTGACCGTCGTTTTGCATGTTTCCACTGGTATTTTGATTATTTATCTTTCTCAGGTTTTCATGGACTCTGACTGGGCCAATCACAGACTTTAATATTACCTCCATGCAGAAGAGAAATGTTTGTAAAATTAAAGGTTATTTTACACCTAAATCTGCCAGGAGTGTGAATAATTTTGTGTTTATATACATCGACACATTCCTTTGAAATTAAATGAAAATAATTTGTTTAATAATTAATCATTTCTTTTTGCAGATGGGATCGTTAAGGTGGACCCTTCTGGTTTAAATGGAAGAAAAGGTGATCTTATAGAATAGAATAATCAAGTGATGTTTAAATATGATACACCAAGATATGCATTTTATTAAACAAGAACAATTGTATAACAAATCTAAAATTGCATTCTACATTTTACAAATGAAATTTAAATGTAAATTAAGCTTTAATTTTGTTTCATTATGTGTGTAATGTATATACATGACAATATCTTTAGCAATAATGATCAGTTTCTCTGATTTTACTTTTTATAGGTGTATGTTTGAGTAAAATGAACATTGTTATTTTATTTTATTAACTACTGACGACATGTCTCTGAAATTCCAAACAAAAATTCTGTATTTATTTGCAGAAAATGAGAAACGGTCAAAATAATGAAAGAGATGCAGTGCTTCCAGACCTCAAATAATGCCAATAAGGTTATAATCAATGCATTTAATGAAGATGGACTGGTCCTCATTTTCCGCTGCAGTGTTTGTCTACCTCGCCTGCGCCTTCCGCTATGGAAGTGACGACCTGGATGTTATCGGACTCTCCTTCAGGAGAGACATCTGGATGAAGAAAGTCCAGGTGTATCCGGCTGCCGATGGAAACCCGACTAAGACGCCAATGCAGGAATCCCTCCTGAAAAAAGCTGGAGAGCAAGGATGTCCTTTCTCTTTCCAGGTAGCAAATTTCACTTTACAGAATTTAATATTTTTTCATTATTTTCCACGTTCATAATCTGATCTGCATCCACCTCTGCGTTTTTCAGATGCCAACAAATCTCCCATGCTCAGTCTCTTTACATCCAGGGCCGAATGATAATGGCAAGGTAGCATGACCACTCTTCTTTTGCAATATTTTTAATGTATTATTTACCCATGCAATGCTTGTACTTATGTTTTAAACCAACTAGTTTCTGTCGCAGGCCTGTGGAGTGGATTTTGAGGTCAAAGCATACATTGCCAAAGAAGCCAGCAATCCAGATGAAGTCATTGACAAAAAGTGGGTTTTCTGTCTGGTGATTCTATTATTTCACCCTGAAATGCAACAGAACACACGCATTGGTCCGTGTTTGCCTTTTAACGCACCTTCGCTTCCCTCAGGGATACCTGCCGCTTGATGATTCGTAAAATACAGTTCGCACCGACGAACAAAGCCGGACCAAAGGTCGAGCTCTCCAAACAGTTTATGATGAGCGACAAACCAATTCACCTGGAGGCCTCTCTGGAAAAAGAGGTACACTTACATTTTTATGCTAAGATGTTTAGCATTCTGGAAACTGAATGCTTTGAGTGAGTAACTCCAAAAAAAAAAAAAACATTAATGTTGTGTTTAAGATTTACTACCATGGAGACCCGCTCACTGTCATTGTGAAAATCAACAACGAGACCTCAAAGACTATCAAAAAAATCAAAGTGTCAGGTAAGAAACACCACAAAGCGGATATTTTTAACTGGTGCAAGATGAAGAAATGTTTTAAAATAAGTAAATAAATGACAGTGAAAATGTTTGTTTCTAGTGGATCAGCTAACAAGTGTTGTCCTCTACTCATCTGACACCTACACCAAGGAGGTCTGCTGCGAGGAGTTTGCGTAAGGTTTTACCCATGCATGCACGTTCACAGACATATGAAAGTAACGCATAAAAATATAAGCAAATTAAATACTATTGTTCAGCTCAATGTCTTTATAAAGTGCAGATTACCTACAGGGTTGTCTAGGGTACTTTATAAGACAAGCAGAAATCTGTTAAAATCCAATATAATCCAGCAATATAGACATTTTTAAATTCTTAAACAATCAAATTCAGTTTACAATGTCAATTGGAAAGATGTCTCTGTCTAGGATAGCCAAGCTAATTACATTCACTTCTATGTTATTTGCTATATATGACATGCTGTGATCGACAAAATAATTTGCATTTTTCACATTATAGTTACCAAAAAGGTTACATTTGCATTGCAACTGATTTATTTCCTCTTTATCATACAGAGAGAATATAGCTGCAAACTCTATATTTGAGAAGTCTTATCAAGTTACCCCCCTGCTGTCCAACAACAAGGAAAAACGAGGGCTTGCCGTCGATGGGAAGCTGAAAGAAGAGGACACCAACCTAGCATCCACAACGCTGTAAGACAAATCTACTTTTTCACTGAACCAAGGAGCTTAGTGTGTGTCCAGGACAGGTTTTCATCCTCTTAATGAGTGGCACTGATGCAGATATACAGTGTCATCCACTTAACATAAATCCTCAAGCTCTAAAAAGGTAAACTATTCCTGTCTCCTGGCAGGAGCCAAGGGGACAAGGAGATGCAGGGAATCATCATCTACTACAAAGTCAAAGTCACTGTAACGGCGTCTGGAGGAGGGTAAGGCGTCTCTGAACAGAAAATGTTAAACCACAACCGTTTCCTTGTTGCTCACTCTCCTTCATTGTTTCTCTTTTAAAAAGTTTGCTAGGCGGCCTGACGGGAAGGTAAATAGTTTCCCTCATTTATTGTCTTCTAATAATTCACATTTCAGTATTTTTCTAACAACAAAGCTTTTCCATTTCAGTGACATTGTCGTGGAGCTTCCTTTAACTCTGATGTCCCCAAAACCTGCGGGTTAGTGATTTTTTTACATCAACTAGCAAATCAAATGTTTAGTGATAACTAACATGATCATTCTCCACTTTTTGTCCCATTTACTGCATGTTGTTGTGGTTCATCAAGCAGAAATGTAAGTACAAAACCTCTTGTTTCTCGTGTAAAAGTAGAATTAGGGGTGTGTTCCTGCTTGCTTTCCTCATGTGTGACTGAGTGTTTTATGAACCTCAGCTAATTGGATTAAAAGTGTATTTAGCCCAGGTGAGCTCAGTTGAAGTTCTGTGTGTTTTAGGTGTTCGTCATTCAAGAGACATGATCATTTCAATACACCATGAAAAAAAAAAGCATCTATGGTGCAATTACATGTTTGAAATCAAATTTGCATACTTAAAAAAGTATTTGTTTGAAAAATGATTTTACTTGAATATATGCTAAACCTAAAAGCTTTGCAACCACTAAAACTAAATGCATTAAATAAATTACCATAATATTGGAAAAGAAGCATCATGCATTTTATTGTGAAAATACCAATTTTTTTTTTTTGTAAATATTTTTGTACATATCCTCCATATGATGTTGGTATCCACTTTATTTACAGAACGGATGTTGCAGTTGATGCCGTGGAAGCATAAAAAAGGAAAATCAACAGGGAAAACCAAGGAACTCCTCACTGACGAAGAACACAAACAGCACTGTTTCATGCAAGCAAAGCAATGTTCCTATTTTCCATGTACATATAATTTTTTACTGTTAATTACACTCACTGCTCAATTATGGGAAAAGTATGTGTAACTTTTTTCTGAATGTCAATATATTTAACTGGAAAATTGTTAATTGTCCCTTAGTATAGAGTCTGCAGACTCTATAATAGGAAAATGCAGACCTTAATTTGTTATTAATGTGGATTTTTGTGTCATTAGAGCAATGAATAAACTTGCAGCTGTGAGATAAATGTCTTCTGTTTGCAAATAAACAAATACACTCAAAAAAAATCTGTTTCATTTTATTGTATTCTGGTGTTATTTGATTTAAATTGTATTTAAAGAAAACTCTTAATTTATGGAAATTAAAAATGAAAATAATTTGGTGGTATACTTAGTAGCCCTGCGACAGACTGGCGACCTGTCCAGGATGTACCCCGCCTCTCGCCCGGAACGTTAGCTGGAGATAGGCACCAGCACCCCTCCCGACCCCACTGAGGGACAAGGGTGTTCAGAAAATGGATGGATGGTATACTTAGTATAATTATGCATTTGGAAAACCGAGTATTTCTACATATATCAAAATCTCTCTTTTTGTGAGATCCAGGACTAACTAAGTAACTAACTAACTAAAGCACATAATTAACATTTTAAGCTAAGTTAACATTTAACAGATGTTAAAAATATATTCTGAATATTACCATATTGCTTTTTCTCCCAAGTTCCCGCTTGGTGGCGCTGTTTCACTGTTCTGCGTTTAAGAAAACAAAAGCTTCGGTTAGTGCAGGATAAAGATTCTCGGTTTGCTCCCCAGTCTAGACATCGCATCACTAGCCGACTCTGCTACTTTAGCTGTATATTTTTTTTAAACAAAATGTCAACCACGACCGGTGGCGGAGAGTTTGGCAACCCTCTGCGGAAATTTAAGTTGGTCTTTCTGGGTGAACAGAGCGGTAAGCGAGGCTCTTTAAATAACTGTTAATGTCAGATTTAAGAAAATGTGGAAAGAACTGTCAAGATTAGCTTAACAGCTAGCTTCGCGTTAGCTCGTCACTCGCTGACGAGATAAAGTTGCACATCAGCATCACAAACTAACAGTGATATATTATTTTAAATAAGTAGGTGAAGGCGTTCTTAAAATGTTCGCGAGTACAAATGATGAAAAGGATGATAAACTTTAGTTTTTTCGACATTGGTGATGTCATTGAGTAGCTAAGTTATCCTGCTAAGCTAGCCAAACATCTTACAGTTGGACAAAATAAAGTATAATGGAAACAGCTTTGATGTGTCGATTAACTCGGAAATAATTAATGAATGCCCTGTTATCTAACTATATCAAACATGTAGTTAATTCCTTATGTACTATCCCACCAGTTTAATGGTAGCTAGCACAGCACTGTAATAAGCAGTTTGTTAGCTAACTGTGCTAGAAACGTTATTTAATAATGACGTTTTTACTGCCCGCATCTGACTTTTGAGAGTTTTACAGTTATTTGTGGAATATTTAATGTTTCTAATAATGTCTCTGTAAGTCAGCAAGGTAAAGGTTTTGTATAATTATTGGCCACATTAGCACATAGATAGTAATTAGCTGGCAGCATTTGTCAGAGCCACGTCGCCCAGTGTGTGCTAACTAGTCGGCCTCTTCCTCGCCGGTTATCCTTGGTCCTTTGGGGCAGACACGCTCAACCGCAATATTAATATTTGAAATATTTGTTGATTGCTTTATCTTTAGAGTGGCGTATTGCGGACCATTTATCCCAAGTTTAGCCATTTAAATTTTCCAAATTTTGTGGCTCCACCCTTATTGCCAGCTCAGCGTGTGGGTTCAGCAGTTCACTCCCCATCACTGCTGAATTTACTCACCAAATGCTGTCACCGATATTGCTAGATCTCGCGAGAGAAACAATCAACCAGCTCTATGAAAACAAGCCCAAAAAAAGCCCGACACATTGTGTAAAACAGAGACCGCTTGTAAGCAGTATCAATGCATGCATTTATTGTGGCATTGTACATAAACAACAACAAAATTATGCAAAACACTGGAGTCTGGTGTGAGTGTGTTTGGGGTGTGCCGAGTTAACTCTTGGCAAGGACAAACTAGCAATCGTGTTTTGCTTTGTTGTTGGAAACTGGGAGAGAATCACTGGATTTCAGTCAGAAAGAAAACCAAGCCCAAATTAGCAACTTCACTTTCAAAAAGGTCCTGTTTCCTTTAATAACGACGGCACAAAAATATATGTCTGGTTTCTATTTTAACAGCATGAGTTGGGCTCTGTTGTTTTATCTGTATTTTTCAACTGTCACTAAATTGTGTGTGAAATTGTGTGTTTATCTGTACAGTTGGGAAGACCTCACTCATTACCAGGTTTATGTATGACAGTTTCGACAACACTTACCAGGTAAATTAAAAACTATGCATGATTTGAAAGTTTTACTGATTATCTGACTTGCTGTGGAAAAAATGGTAATCCAAGGCTGTTCACACAGCAGGCAAATTAAATCCAAATACAAACAATTATATTTGAACATCAAGATGAAGTAGGGCTATTATAAAAGAATATTTTAGTATCAATTATTCTTATGATTGGTTGAGTAGTAAGGAGAGAGAGAGAGAAAGAAAATATTTACGTTGTAGAAAACCAGTCCTCATGCTGACAGATTTTAATAAAATATAACACTTTCTTTCTTATCTTCAATGTTGGATGAGAAATATGTTAATTTCATAAACATGTTAATAGATTGTTCTAATTTACACCATTCTTCTCCTACAGGCAACAATTGGTATTGACTTTTTGTCAAAAACCATGTACCTAGAAGATCGCACGGTAAGCCCTGTGTTTTCTGCTCTCATCATTCCCACTGGTAGAGTTCTTAAGCTCCTAGGAAAAAGCATGCATCTGCTCTCTATTCAGTAGCCACCATTTATTTCCATTTCATCATTTCACATTTTGGTATTGCACTGTCCTAGATTTTTGTAATTCATTTTGATTTGTGAAAAAAAAAAAAAAAAATGTGATCATATTTTTTAGTTCCCATCGTTACGTTTCAAAACATTTTTGTTTCCTTTCCATCCCCTGGCTTGCTCATGAAATTCACCCACACATGGTGCCCCGTTTGTATCACGGCTGGCCACAGATTCGGCTGCAGCTCTGGGATACAGCCGGACAAGAACGTTTCCGCAGCCTCATCCCCAGTTACATCCGCGACTCAGCGGCTGCTGTGGTGGTTTATGACATAGCCAGTAGGTATCATGGCCTTGCCTCTTTCATTGTCCTTCGCTTATGACGTGAAAGGGCAAAAAATCCCAGCATTTGGAGTAACAAATCATTTTCAGGCAGCATGATAAGACTGTTTGCATCAGCTGTGATTCTAAAGTAAAGCCTCTGACAGCTGTTTTAAATCTGGCTGATAGAATAAGTGTCTATCAGCGTCTCTTCATGGGCTCGGATAAAGAATAATCCAGCCGGGTTTTCTTTCACATGTCTCGTATGCATAACAGTCGTCATCTCTAAGCTTTCTGCACCTAAACGATTCCTCACCGCCGCTTCATAAAATTTTTCTCCGCCGCTTCACTAGCAGACCTTTGATGTCTGTCCCGTTCTCCACCTTGTTGTTCTTTCCTGGGCTTTCTTTATTCTTTACTCTTATTGTCCTCTTCTCCCGACGTTCCAATCCTCAGGTCCGGCTCCAGCTTTGGGACACTGCTGGACAGGAGCGCTTTCGTAGCCTAATTCCCAGCTACATCCGTGACTCTACCATTGCTGTGGTTGTTTATGACATCACCAGTGAGTCAGGGCTGTGCTTCTAACTTTCCTGTTGGGGCCGAGAGCTATTGGAAGGAAGCTGATTTGTGTCTCATCTATTCTAATTTCTGCAATATTTTCAGAACTTTCTCTCTGTATGTTTATATTCCATCTGTAAAATATTTCTGCTTATTAACACGACTTCCAGCTTGCATAAAAACAATCTGGCTTTTGTCCTGAAGTGAAACAACAACAACCAATGCTTATGTTTAAATATTTGTAGAAGAACATGGTTGGTGACTTTTGGATTTGCAGGAGCTAATGTGAACAGTAACTTTGTTTTGTTTTTATTTGCAGATCTTAATTCTTTCCAGCAAACCTCCAAATGGATTGATGATGTGAGGACAGAGAGGGGAAGTGATGTAATTATTATGCTTGTTGGAAACAAAACAGACTTGGCAGATAAAAGGTACACAGTCATGACATTAGCATTTTATTGGCTGTACATCATATTTGCATCAGGTAATTTTGCTGAAGCAAAATCTTGATTTACACACTCTGAGTCAGAGATTTTTGGATTTTAAAGATTAAATTTTTAGAAAATGTGGGGGATTTTCTCACTAATTCACTCTCTAGGCTCGTTATCTTATTTGACATGCATTACATTGTTATACAGCTTCTGTTTATTTGGACTTTAATTTACAGTCAGCTCTATGACAGAGTGTTTGGACCAGGTTAAGATTCTTCTTTTTTATTTTGTTTTGAGAATAAAGTTGTAATTTTACCAGAATACAGTTGAAATATTAAGAGAATAAAGAATTTAATAGAAATATTTAATTTTTTGACACATCAGAATTAAACTATCAGCAGCAGGATTTTGAAACAATCATGGATTTACTGAGATAGTCATGTTGATCTTGACAACTTTATAAAATATTTTTTCTCATTAAAACAACTTTTTCTTGTAATTTTAAGACAAATTTTTTCTGGTTAAATTGCATCTTTATTCTGCTAATATTATACTAATATGCTCATAATTAAACATAAGTTCTTACAGCCTGGCCTTAATATTTTGTCATACAACTCACACAAGAGATGATTGAAATAAAAAACACGTTTTAAAAATATTTTCAGTCATTTGCTATTTCTATTTTAGAAAACAAAGCAAGAAAAACTATTAAAAATATTGTAGATTTTGTTTTTAAGCCATATTGCCCAGCCCTGCTGTGTGTGTTGTATTGATATAATATTTAAGTTTCACTCATTAAACTCAAATGTAATTTAATTAGGTTGTATTTATTTGGAGCCAGTTGTTTAGCAGTAAATGAAGTTTGCCGAAGCCTGGGATCCCTGCGTTCTTCCCTTCAGTTTGTCTTCACCCAGTTTTGCCTTCATTGTTGTTTTACTCTTTTTTTTTTTATTACTGGTTCAAGTATTTTTCATTTTGTGTATTTTGAACATATTTCTGTTCTCCCCCTTTGTTTTTATGGGTTTTTTTTCACTGCCATACTTATGATTTCCATGTCTGCTATGTTTTGTTTTGATCCTTGTCATTTTGATTTTGCTTTTTTCTTTCGTTTTCATGCATGTTTATCCCTCAACACTCCTCCACCATATTTTCGCTCCCCGCTTTTTCCTCCCTGGGACCATGGCAGGCAAGTTTCTGTTGAGGCGGCAGAGAGGAAAGCGCGTGAGCTCAATGTGATGTACATAGAGACCAGTGCCAAGGCGGGCTATAACGTCAAACAGGTTGGTGTTCAGCAGGTGCAACCCTGAAATGGTTCTGAACGGATCGTAATGTGTCGTAGTGCAGGGAGACCCGCCTGTGATTTCCAGGATGTAAAGCCCTCCATGTTTTCCTTTAATTGTTTGACTTCAATTTTCAGCTTCACCTCTTTTTGTCTGTGTTTCTGTCCCAGTTGTGAACTAATCCCTTATGTTGAGCTCTTCTTGTTTCTTCATTTCTTCTCCTTTTGGTTCTTCCTCTTTGCGATGTTTCTTTCCATACCTTTCTTTTCGTCCATCTCCCCACCTCTGCTTCTGCCGGAGCAGACAGATCACCACGGAGGAGGGCGAGCAGAGAGCTAAGGAACTGAATGTCATGTTCATTGAAACCAGCGCAAAGACTGGCTACAATGTCAAACAGGTAGCATATCTGTTTCTTCAGGCTAGTTCTGCTTTCACAGTCAACATGTAACTCCTCCCATCACCGTTTCCTTTGACGCCACAGCTTGGCTCGTGCTTGTCTTGTCGTGCAAAACTTGTGATCTTGTATCCGTTTCCTTTCCACTTCAGCATATTATGCTGTTAGAGGTTCTACTATCATTTTCTCTGTTCCACCCTGGTGCACTGATGCAGTGGTACTTTGGCTTGTTGGACTTTCCAGAAAGAAGGCATCGCTCTAAATACAGCTAAAGCCAGATGTTTAAGTATAAATAAAAAAGACTTGACCTTAAATCAGACTAAGCTTATCCTGTTTTAGGTTACTATAGTAAGGATTACCAAAATTATTTCAGTTTACTAAATGCTCAAATGAGACAGTTTTTATTTTCTAATTTAAACGTTTACATACAGTTCCATAGAACTGAGTCAAACATTTTGGGTATTTTTCCAGAAGCCTCTCGCAGTAGTTTGCTGGAGTTTTGACCCATTCCTCCTGACAGAACTGGTGTAGCTCAGTCAGGTTTCTAGACTCGCACAACTCTTCATCTCTTTCTGAAGTGACTGCGATCAGGACTTTGTGACGACCACCACACAACACAGACCAAGCTTCCCCTCTCCTCCTTTAAATGTAGCAACAGCCATTAAGGCCTGACAATATATTTTTTACTTAATACACAAAAAATGCATCCAAAAATAAAGTTTTTGTCTTTTAGCACACTTGGAAACTGTAATCTGGCTATTTTTTATAATGCTTATGGAGTAATGGCTTCTATTTTATGAGTGTATAATTATTTTAAGAGACCAACGTGGAAACTTGAGGCATCTGGAGGTCGACTGTTCTCTTCCTGATATGTTGGCTGGTTTAATTTCCTTTTCAAGTCACACAACTTAAATGTTGTGAATTAAATGGACGAATACAAAGCCGTGACATAATCACCTGGGTTTTACCAGGTAAATTCATTTAAAGTATTATATACTGTAAAACCTTTTAGTTTTAAAGAAAGTAATGAAAGATTTCTTTTACTACTCTGGCATTTGCCAAGCAGAAACATATATTTTTAATTCTAACAGTCCTAAAACGGTCGACGGTCTGATTTAATGTCGGAAAGGGAGAAAAAAGAAGATGTTTTTTTTTTTTCATATGTAAATATGAGGTTCCACCTGCATTTCTGTAAAGTTGAAAACTATTTTTTTTTTCTTTTTATGTTTTGGGGGACTTGTAGCAAAGAGACTAAAAAAACTGTTCTTAGTGATCAGATATTGGAACCCTATATCTCTTAAATAAATAATGTATTTGTTATCAAAATAAATTATGAACAGTGTAATTATAAAAAGTTTGTGGTAAAACAGTGTAACATTTGTAACTGTACTTTTGGTAAATCTGCAGTTTGACACATTTAGGAGATCTCTCCATGTGATTTTTGCTCAGTAGTTTGTTACATTTGGATATAAGGTGAATCTCTCTGAATTTCTGGTGTGAATCTATCTTCTAATGTTCTGCTTTCATCCTTCTAGTTTGGTTTGCATGTTCATTTTAATATGATGGCTAAAAGATATTATTTTAATGGCAAATTCTCAAAAAATTTAGGAAAGTTATGTGAAATTCCCCTAAAATATTTTTCTCAGAGTCTATAGAAGAATGATAGTATTGTTGCCATTTATATAAAATCACCAGGAACATCATCATATTAAAACTCACTGAGCAACCTGAATTTATTGAATTTTGAAAGATGAGTATTTTCATCAGTATTAATCTAGCAAATTGGATTTCCATTTAATTTTTAAGCGTTGACAGTGTCGGCAGTAGTTGGTTTTAAATGTGATTGGTTGTTTGACTAATCGACTTTGTTTTGTAGCTGTTCCGACGTGTCGCTGCTGCGTTGCCCGGGATGGACAGCACACCAGAGAAGAGCAAAGAGGACAGTATCCTTTTCATGATACTTTCCACAAAAAAATTCATCATCATAACATGGCAAAACATATTTTACTCTAAAAGTGGCGATAAGCAACTTTTTTGTGAAAACATGTTTCCTTCCCCTAAATTAATCCAGGAGTAATTTACTGCAGCAGTTTTAGGCTGATATTTCAAATTCAGGTTCAAAGATACTTTATAAATCCCAAAGCGAAATTAAATGATGTTGTAACTCATTAATTTAGATTCTTCAGATCTGAAGTATATAGTTACTCTTTTAGTTATAATACAGTTTGGATATGGATAGTCATCATCTTGTCTAAATGTAAGAAGTAGTTTTTGAAAAAATAAGTTTTGATGGTGGTTTCCAATGAATTGATTTGTACAGCGTTTTTCAGGACACTCGAAGAAACTTTACAATAAATTCAGTCATTCCCATTCACACATATTTATTTATTAAGATTTTGTTGCCAAGTTTGGCCCAAATGCTTTATTTTATGGCTTTAAATCAAGTAATCTGTAAACATTTAAAAAAAACTTTACTTTGAAACGTTTTTATGAGAAGCTCTTTTTTTCCACAGATTATCTTTAAAAGGGGACTCTTATTCTGAAGAGTATTGGGTAGCTTCACTCAAAGTGGCTTTTTTAAAAAAAATTAGGCGAAGTAAGGACACAAGCAAAATTACCCAATATGCAACGGTCCAACCAAATGGGTGGCGTTTAAAACCCAGAGGTTGGGTCAGATAATGTGATAAAGTGTGCTCTTGAGAATCTGAGTCATGGTTGCTTAACTCAGCTTCTCCCAGTGATCGACATCAAATTGGAGAAACAGCCAGAGATGACTGTAACCGAGAGCAGCTGCTCCTGCTAGTACACCTCGCCCCACCCAGCCTGTTTCCTCCCCACCAACAGCTTGTCTCTCAGTGGCCACTCTCCACCCATGGCACCCTGCCACTGGGACGGAGGACCGATGTTTTTATTTTTTTATTGTTTGGTTTTTGTTTTCCTCCCCTTCTCAACTCAGTGACTTTTCAGAGTAACCGTGTGGATGTGCATTACTGTAATGAATCTGATTATCTTGGGGAATATAGTTCAGAAACAAATGTTTAAAAATGACAAATAAGTTAAACCTGTTCAGATTTTCATCCAGTTGCATGGCATTATATAGGACTGCAGACTGACATAGCTAACTGCTCTTGACTTTATGCACAGTCCAGGATGTTAGTGCTGTTTCTCTCGTTGTTGTAAAGTTGCTTTGGAATATGTAAATGACTGCAAGGTTTAATTCTCAGCCCCTTTTTATTATTTTTATTTAAGGAAGAAACGTTTTATCTCTCGGACAGATCATTTTTTCATATTTCCTGTCGCATTTTGAGGAAGTACAAACATAACTGTACGTCATTTCAAGCCATGATGATATATCTGACTAAACTTAGGCTCTGTCAAAGCTGCCAAATTCACCAGTTGTGACCAAATCAGTCAAATTTTAAAGGACGAGTTAAAAAGTAATGAGGGACTTTCATGAAAGGGAAATATTTGGTCACTAACCCTAAGCTGTGCGTTAAAACTCTATCAGCTTTCAGTGTTGTTAAATTTGCTGCCCGCATACTAACGTAACACATCTGAGGAAGCTACTGGTGGAGAGTCTGGTCGCTCTGCGAGGTGGCTGCCACGTCACCGATAGTTTGTGTTGTGCTGATCACACTATTGTAAGAACATGCAGCATGCTCACCATGCAGGATTTCTATGGATAAGAACACAGATGCCTTGCTTGTTTGTTCACCATGTTGTGCACTGAATCAAGCCACAATATTGTAAATTATCAGAGGAGCCTGTTGACTGGTTCATGGCTTCACTAGTTGTTTTTGTAGAGTTGTTAGGTAGGTAGATGTCCTCAGATACGGCTTACTAACACCCTCGCTGTAAAAAAATAAAAAAATAAACGGTGCACAGAAGTTAGTTGCAGCATCCTTTATTGTGTTGCTATTGCCTGCGTGGGACCGTTTTGGTTTTATGCATTTATTTATTTTGTAACTTGGACTTACAGTTGACCTTCTTGAGCTTGACCAAAAGTACAGACGCTGCCACGCATGTTGGAGGTTTGCTTTATTTATTGTGTCTCCGCTAGAGCTCCGCGTAAAGGTGGCATTTATAAGTCAGCACCGCTTCGACACACACACACACATGGTCTATTAATAAAATTAACTAGAGAGCACAACAAAGGACACTGGTCATTTGGTGTTGCTTGTTTGGGATTGTGGGCGATTTGAAACGGACTCGAAGGTTTAGGTATTTATTTACTTCACGAACAAACAGTTTATCTTGAGCAGCTCTTCTATTACTTCTCACTGACTAAATACTCAGCTTTGTGCTATTCTGAATTGTGTCTGTCTATTTGAAATATGATGTCTACTCGTGTTTAGCAATGTTTGTGTGAATAATGTACTATTACTTATCTTATGTATAAAAAGGAGAGTTACTGAAACACAAGTGTAGGCCTATCACATGGAATAAAATAAAGATATTTCACCAAAATGTAAAATTTGTCATGTCCTTGTTGGTAAAAAAAAAATAAAAAATGCTGTCATAACCTGTAAAACTATGACACGCTTTATTATTTCCTGGCTTCTGTTTCCAAAAATAAATTGTGGCACCTGAACTGAATGTGAAAAACCTGCCCTGTGTGGGTGTGTGACTGAAACTACTCACTGAGTCAGTGGTATGAAGTTTTACAACAGAGGGGAGTGGCTAACTACGAACACCCGCTTTCCTTCTTCTGAATGAATTTCAACTTGTAGAATCAACACACCAACATTGGAACCAGTGGATAGTCATTCAGTTTAACCTCATTTTTTATATTTTAATTTCAATTGAGGACTCAATTCAAATCAGGATTTTTATTTACTCTTATACCCTAAAATAAAACTGTACCACCAACTGGCTTCAAAAGTGACCTAATTACGACCCATTTTCACTACGACCCACACAAGGAGTGTCACAATTATTTCCATTTCGGGTAGGGCTGCAATAATCAATAGTGACCAATCAATTATCAACTCATTTAGTTAATCTTTTAACTGGAGCATACAGACGCTTAAGAAAAGGTCTTGGCTGAAGGAACAACAGAGCTGTTAAACCAAAGCTGTACAACGAAATTTACATTTTCAAGTTTGTTTTTGTTTATTGGGACAATAATTATTAATAAAAATGTTCCGGTAAAT
The DNA here is from genome assembly GCF_001443285.1 of Poecilia latipinna. Taxonomy (NCBI): domain Eukaryota; kingdom Metazoa; phylum Chordata; class Actinopteri; order Cyprinodontiformes; family Poeciliidae; genus Poecilia; species Poecilia latipinna. The sequence continues at coordinate 330,484 of NW_015112706.1, read as the reverse complement.
ACATGAGATTATAGCCACCTTGCTAATTTCCATCTCTGGTCCCAAATGGCAGGTTGATTTTGCATTTAAGATTTATATGTAAATATGTTCTACCAGGACTTGAGTGGTAGAGTTCCAGCTTCACCTGGTTCAAATCCTGTGAAAAACAATATCCTAAGTACCTTTGGTTGTCCAATTATTAACCAGTTGATTTTTAAAAAATCACCAGATGAGCCCTTCACTGTATTAATGTTAGGTCAAGCACATGCTGACTTGATAAAATATTAAGTCAAAAATGTTATATTAAGCTGCAGATGCATCCTTTGCTACAAATGATCAAGCATTCACTAAAGAAAAGCTGTTATTGCATTTTTAGCATTGAATTTTTTTATTAAAAATGAATTATATTCATCTTTTAATATAGTTCTAATATTGTATAAATATTGCATCATCATCATACTTGAATATCATCATAAGTATAAGTGAATAAGTAGAGACGTGGGTCTAAAAGCATCCCAGGAGCCTAAAAGATACCATCCAGCCAGTTTTTGGCAATAAGTTCATGTTTTTCTGGTACCTGGAAACTGAACCTTTTCAAAATCTCCATAATGTAACGTCACAAATCAGCAGGCACTGCCTCTCACATAGCAGGCCCAGTGAAGTCCAACGCGTTACCTAGCAACCCAAGCTAAGTTTTGCCTGTCACCTAGAAACGCAAGCTGAGTTCCAGCACTGGTGAACTGGTTTTACTGCTGTATGTACTTTTCCAAAGGCTGCTGGAAATGACAAGAGTTTTGATGTTAACTTATTCAGAACCACTTTCTGCGTTCTTGTTGGTTGTGGAGGATGCTCTACTAATGCTTTTCAGAGATGTAAATTGTACAACTGTGCATCTATTTGCAGCCATTTTCACATGTGGTTTCCAAACATTTTCTGGGACCCCCCCTATGGATTACAAATAGCTGTCTGGGACAGGGGGGAGGGGGGGATCGACTTTGTTGGGGACAAAATGAATGTAAGGAGCTGGACATAGACAACAACTTCAGGAGCCTACAAGGTACTTGTTAACAAGCTTAAGGTTCTGTATTGATATTAGCTAGTCATCTTTTAGCTAACATTACCTGCATCCAGCAGCTTTACTCAACTCAGTCGGTTAGTTTGGAGGGAAAAACTGTGAAAAGTTCTTTGCGTTTTGCTGGTTTGCTGCCGTGATTCTAACACAAACCTACGTAGCTCCGCCCAGCAGCAGCAGGTCTCCTTCACAGGTGGAAACCTAGCGCGAGCCGTAGCGCTCATGTTGCGTTTAAAGGCGGCTCGGAAAAACAGGTTACACCATGTTCACAACGGATTAAACAGTTTTAACTGCTGATAAAAGTGACAGAGGACACAGATATGGGAAGTGTGGAAGCCTCTACTGTATCAAATTGACAGGAATAACAGAGAGTTGGCCATTCTAAGGTAAAAACCCAGCACATACAGCGTTCATGTTTTGTTTTGGGGGTTTTTTCATCCGGACGGCATTCCCCCCCCCCCATGCAATGGCCCCACAGTTTGGGAACCTCTGATCTAATGTAATGGACATGTTTTGTACAGCCTGTAGACCTGTTCTGACATGTTCAAGGAAGAACAGTAGGTCACCTAAGGTGCAACAGAGGTTTTCCTCAGATGACTGGAAAATCAAGGATTCTTATGTGTAATACAACAGTATGCTTTAAAATTACTGAGTCACCATTCCAGACCTCATTTCCATAGTCGCGTGTGGATAAAACCCAACTCCTTGACATTCTGACTTCTTATACAAACATTTGTGAAAGAGTGGGTTGCTCTAGGAGCTTTGTGAAAGCGTGGGACTGTGACGATGTGCAATGCAGCTGAAAGCAAGACTATTAGTCATGAACTCCACTAATCTGGCCTTTGTACAGGAGAGGTAAGAAGGAAGCATGTTTGCAGTTTGCACATGGAAGAAAAGGCTCAGAATCCACCATGTTTCATTTCCATGATGAAAAACGGTTTAGTTTAGTTTAGATCCACAGTTAGCTGCAGTAATGCGCCGACTGTTGTTATAGACTTAGGGTTTTGTCCACACATTGTATGATTTACATCACTAAAACAGTTTTTACAAATGAAATACATATTAAACAAGACATGGAAGAAAACATGGCAGAATACATGTAACTTTAGGCTAAGTACATAATTGATTGTAGTGTAAACACATGTAGTGAGTAGTTTAATCTACGAAAAGCCATCCTAAAATGTGCATTTTTCTAAAAGCAATGACAAACAAAGGTGGCAGAATCAAGTTAGGGATGCTTTTATTTGCTTTCATAAGCTGATGGAAACCTCCTTAAGCTGGTGTGTGTACCTGTATCAAAAGAAAAAATGGGTAAATTGTCTTGTGAGCTAGCAGTCAGCTGACGCATATAAAAGGCTCAGGACACCAGTGTCTTTAGAGGCTGCCAACAACTGGAGCGGTTATTCACCGTCTATTAGAATAACCCTTAAGCAGCCAGAGTAAAGTTGTTCAAATTAGTAATTTGGGAGTTTGCCTGATTCATTGTACAACAGAATGACAGAGGAATGACCTTGCTTTATTTACAATTCCAGCCCAGTTTACACAATAAAAACAGATTTTATGGGGTTGATTATAAGTCAATAAAATACAAAAAAACTAACCAAACATATGTTTGTAACCATAATATCCAACAGCAGTTACGTCCTACAGAATTAACTCCTTCATTTTTGCTTATTTTGATTAAAATGTTACTGAATATGTTGATTCAGTCAGCTGATATTTTCATTTCATGTCCTGACATGTTTATAGACGCTCTTTTGAAACTGGTATAACTTGTGGTTAAAAAGTTCCTGTGTAGAAGAAATCAAGTTGCTGATCTTTTTTACCCAGAGGAAGTTTTTGCTTCAGGGTAAACAGCAGATATTGGCAGGCGTTGATGAGGAAAATGTTTTCATAACACGTTGTTAGAATGAATTAAATAAATGCATTACCATTTAATGGAGCTGCACAATATATATCAAATTGCATTGCAATGTCAATATGTGTAATATTGCAATCAGAAAATAATGTTTAGATGCAATGCACCATATTTCATGTGTCATGCATCAATGCTGGTTATAAACTTGGCCAGTTGGACCGACTCTGTCCTCACTGACAACAGTCAGAAAGTGTTGTGGGGACATTGTTTAATGGTAAACAAAGAAAAGAGTCACACAAATGTGGGTCAGTTGTAATAAATATCATTATTGCAGCTGTAGTGGTTCAGTTATTTACCTTCCTGAAATCATGCAGTTTTATTACTTACGTAACATTTTCTAGTTGCTTTTAAACAGACAACAGATGGAAGATTAACTAAAGATGATTGATTATACTGCTGTAGTTATGAAAGTATTTATATTAATCAAATATCTTGTATTGATTGATTTAACTTGTAGGTTTGAAATATTTGAACAATGTTTTATCCTAACTTGGAAATAAGTATGCTCCTATCCTAGTGAAGGAGTGTACAACCTTTGACTCTTAATAACCTTGACAAAAATTATAAAGAACCAACTAATATTTTTTAAATATAGATAAAATAATACTTAGTAGTTTTTCATGGAATAACTGCATTGAATTTCCACAATAAAATGCGACTAAAAGTACCAGTAATTTTTTAGATCTATTTTTCCTCATCACTTGGTTGGAAATTACCTGCTTTTTTATTTATTTACCATAAATATGTAGAGGAAAATGTAGAGTTTGTCATTTTTCTTTATTCCAAAATCCTAAAAATAGACTGTGTTTTTTAAACAATGACAACAAATTGCTACAGTAGATATTTATCATAAAAATTAAGTCGGCTCTAAACAAGTTTTCTTTTGTTTTTTTATTTTTTGTGTTATAAATAAGTCTTTATAATACAATCCTAGTGTTATTACAGTTTATAACTTTAATTATATTTTATCTGATCAGTGAAAATGTAATTCACAAACACTTTGATTTCCACCGTTTAACAGAAGAGAACTTAACAAATACATCTGCGTAATGAAACAACACCACTAACTTAACATTGTGTTTGAACTGAGCACATTTTAAGTATTAAAACTAGAAGGAGTAAAATGTACTGGTTAATTCTAACAGTTTGTTTTTTCAGTGTACGCCTACTTTTGTAAAAAGTCGTGATGTGGCTACATCAACCCTGAGTAATCCTCACACACCCACTCCGTTAAGCCTCCCGCAATCTCGACACAATTAAAGAATCTAGCTGTCAGTTCTAATAAGTCTCTTTATGTCGTCTAGAATCAGTTTCCACCTGGAGAAAATATGTTTTATTGTTTAAATAATGGCGGCTGTTAGCGCTTAGAGCTGTGTTTTAGGGCGGGGCCTCGCCTTTTTTTCCTCCTTTTACGCACACCTGGATTCCGGAAGCGCTCTCACGTCAGAGGGAGAGGCTGTCATTGTTCAGAGGAATGGCTCAGGAATTAACCCAGGAATCCTGCCCGACTTGATCGGTGCGTATAAATGCATCAACGCAGAGACAGGTAGCCGCAGAACAACCCTGACCGTCTGGAGAAGGATCTCTAACTGGACTGAAGTGACCTGAGATTTATTTTATAATCAAAACATGAGTATTTTACCCAACGAGGAGGCATTTGAGGACTTCAAGAGGCAATGTTTGGCCTCCGAAAACTGGCTGAAAAAGTATGACGATAGTGGAAGGCAAGTTTGGATCGAAGTTCTTCCAGACAAGGGGATCAACTCACCCAAAGTCCATAAAATCAAGGTAAGTTACTTTAAATGCTAGTGATAATTACGTTTTGCTCCTTTGTAAACAGAGTGTTGGCTAATGTACCTCAGCGTTTCTCAAATCAGCAAACTTCTGAGATCCTCTTCAGAAATGAAGCAAATAATAAACATGGTCTAGTGTCCAGGAGCTCTACTGAAACTTTTATAGGACTTTCCAGAAACTTTCCTAAAATGCATCTGTAATTGTCAAGAAACTCACCTGGCGTTTCTATGGAGCTTATTACTACTTTTTAGCATCCTAAATTACAGGTAAGTTCAATGATGGCTGCAAAGAAATTATAGGTATGTAGCTAAGTGTGAGTTCAGTTTAAGTTCAGGTAAGTTCCAGGAAAGCTGCCTGCTGTTTGTATGAAAGGTAGAGATAAGTTCCAACAATTTATCTTGATAAAGAACAAGCAAGTTTTTTGAGGACGTCATGCAAGTTCCACGAAAGCATCTTCAAGTTGAAGAATGTAACCTCTAAAGTTTTAAAGTACAAGCTGTAATATGCAGTCCAAAAGATAAGAGAACAGACACATTTATGGCACAAAATGATGTCTTTACAAGTATATTGATTTATTAGTAATGTTTGTACACCTATCCATTGCTCTGTTTCTTTGTGAGGTAGAAGATGAAAAGCTTAGAAAGATGTGTCATCGTATACGTTTTAATAAACGCTGTTCCTATTTCAGTGCAGAATGAGCATCGAAGATGTGCCGGCTGCCACCATGTACGACGTGATTCATGACGGTCAGTACCGCAAGGAATGGGACACCAACATGATGGAGAGTTATGACATCGCCCGGCTCTCTGACAATGCGGATGTGGGCTACTATTCATGTGAGTACTCCTTTCCGTTAGTCTAAAGGTTTTGCTTTACAGTTTTGCAGTTGCTTTATTTTCTTAGTTAAAAGCCACTACTTATAGCCTTCTGTGTGAGACATTGTCACTGCTTTTAATCTTTCCACAAACCTGTTGCTCCTGTTCAGACTTTCCCATGAAGACTGAGTGGCGTCTTGTTTCACTAGCCTATTTATTGTCACAACACGTGGATCCATGGATGTGAAACTAATGGAAAATTTTATGTTTTTACTTTTTCGCCTACATACGCAGGGCGCTGTCCAAAGCCGATAAAGAACAGAGACGTGGTGACTCTGCGTTCATGGCAGGTGAAGGGGGACGAGTACATTGTCATGAACTTCTCTGTCAAACACCCGGTATGCGTCTTCCTCCCAACAACTTAATCTAATGGACACACATCTGTTTTTCTCACTATTTTTGCAACTTTCCATGTCTTGCTTGCAGGACTTTGCGGTAAAAAACAAATTTGTAAGAGCAGTGTCAATCCTGACTGGTTATTACGTCAAAGCTACAGGACCAAACAGCTGTATTTTCATTTATCTTTCACAAGCTGACCCAAAAGGTAAGAAACCACCAAGCCAGATCCTGAACATCCTTACCTAACATTTTCAGAGACATTTGTATCTTATTTATGTGTTTTTCTTTAAGGTTCTCTTCCAAAATGGGTGGTGAACAAAGCGTCCCAAGTCCTCGCTCCTCGGGTAAGTTCTGCCACAAATTTAAACAGATCAAGGCTCAAAACGTGTATCGGCATTTCCACAAATGTGGGAGTGTGTCCCTTAAGAGAACATAAAATGTACACATGTGAGAGGCCTGAGTTCAGGTTTCATGTGTCTTTAACAATGGTAACCATAGAAACACAACTGAAGGGCCTTGTCCAGGTAAAACTCGCTGCTGACAAAGGAGAATCTCAGCTCGAGGTGTTACCTGGTCGCCCAGCAGAACCTGTTCCCCAGGTCTTGTCTCAATTGAACTATTTAGAGACACGTTTACAAGTTTCTGCGGCTGCTTATGCCCTGTAGCGAAACAGAAGTGCAGAGATACAAGCGTCTCCTTTCCAAGGATGGTAGACGTTATACTTTGAATGGGAGCTGATACAAAAACTAGGCTGTTTGGCGTAATAAAATCATAAAATAAACAAACAATGCGTTTTGTGAGCTTGGGTGTCAGAGCTAGCATGAAAAACACTGAAATAAAACAAAAAGCACATCAACTTCAGCCTAGTTGTGATACAAGCAGAGACAAAACAAAGAAAATTAGGAGAAAGATAGATCAGACAACATTTATGCACTTCAAAACTCAATTCATTGGGAGTGTTAACCATTTTCTACCCAAGTTTTGGGTGTAAAAACAAGATATTTTCTAATGATTGTATCAAAAACTTCCTTACAACCCAACAAAGCCAATTGCTGGTCATTCTGTCCCAGTTTTGGCCAGAGAAACTGGACATTTGGTACCAACCAAATGTCCAGTTTGGTTGGACTTCTGCTCAAAGCTAGTCCTTGTCCTCTTTACATTTCTTTATTTTAAACTTTTGGTCTACCAAAAAAAGTTGGGTATGCAAATATAATGACTTTGCATCAGTTCTTGCTTGTAATGTGGATATTCTAAACTTAATTTGAAAACTGATCACAGTCTACTGTAAGTAAGCAGTGCTGTAAGGAAATGTGGTTTACTGCTGCTGCTGCTGCTGCTGCTCAGTTGTTCTGGTTTGATCAGAGGTCACAGTTTTGTGTCTTTCATAAGATTAACATGATCTGATAAATGGGGATCAGAACCATAAACGATGAAAATAAGTTCCAAAATAAAACTATATGCAATAAGTTTTTGGATCGTTTGTCTCTTTAGTTGGCCAGTGAAATATTTGGTAAAGTGTATGTGAGGTAAATGTTTTGCTTATGTGTGTGGAATCAGAGAGAAAGCCTTCAAATCTAATTGTTTTTAATGGGGATTTCTTTGATCAAAAAGAGACAATGTTACAAAGCAGTCAAATGTATAAATACTGGCTGCTTTATGAGTTTTATTTTTGCCTTTTGCACAGTTTTAAAACCAGTTAGAATATGTGTAATTGTTTTGTTTTTTCCCTTTACGTTTTCTCACAACCTTTCAGCTTTGACTGAGCCACCTTCAATACAATCTGTCGCAGTGATTTATGTAAACCTTTTTACCTTGAGCATTGTTTGCTGAGAGTGGAGGTGTGGCACAAATCTTTTCCGTCATAAAGCAGCCGTTCTGATCGTCATCTCTTATCCTTCCAGGTGTTGAATAGCGTGCACCAGGCGGGAAAGAACTACCCGGCGTGGAAAAAGAAGAACTCTCCCGACATGAAGGCCTGGCTCAACCCGAAGCAGAACAAGCTCTCCTACATGGACCCTGCCTTGCTGTCCATACAGAAAGCAGACTCTCTCGAAAACGTGGATGAAAGCTCCAAACTGGATGGTCAGGACGCTGAAGACAGCAGCTAAAAGTCGCACAAGTGAAAAAGGAAAGGTGGCCGATAAGAGAGAGTGGGGGTGACCTGTACATAGTGTTTTTTTAAGAGAGACTTTAAGACTCCCAGCTTTCTGCGACATCACCTCAATCCTTCAGTTTTATATCAGTGTGCCTTACAGAAGTATGAAGTGTTTACAAACGTCTTAATGCAGAAAAGAGCTCAGATCAAGGTACCAGTCACCTCTTTGAATCTAAGCTTGTGTACAGGAACAGAGGTGGTGGATATTTTTAAAGAAGCACAATACAACGGGTCTTTGGCCAGGGTATTTATTTTCTACTTATGGAAAAAAAAAAAACACAAAGCTTAATGTGAAAGGAAACGGAGTACGACTGTTAGATATTGGCATATTTTTGGTGTCTGTAAACTAAAAATTAGACCATGCTCAGTCTTAATTCCTAAAATGCAACTTTCTGTTAGAACCTCAGAGACTTCCTTTATTTTTTAAACTCATGCATATGGCCAGTTAAAATGACACAACGCAGGTTTCATGCTAGCATGTTGACAGAAATTTGGCCGTTTTTCAGGAAAATACTGTGTACTAGTTAATTATTGACCGGCTAGATTTGTCCCCTTCAATGTGTAATGAAGAAGTTGTGCAATCAAATGAAGTGCAATGGAGTAACATATGCCAAAGTCATTCTCTCAAAGAGAAACATTTTATGTAAATAGCAATATTGGTTAACAATTTGGGTTTGGTTGAAACCATGTGAAATATTTGGTAAAGTTTATTTATTACACTAAACTGATGAAGCCAGGATTGTAATGACGCCTGTTTGGCTGAAGGTTTGTTTTTTCTTTTTTTATGTTCTCAGAATATTTCAGGTTGACTTTTCAAAATAAAGCAAACAAAGCCTGACATACCACAGTGATCCCTACTGACGGGATTCCTCGTACGAGGTCAGTTTCTCTACAGACCGAGTGGAACGAGTTCTGTGACTCGTTCTGGAACAAACCAGTTCGTTCTCAGGTCTGGTGCCAGTTCTTCCAGTGCACAGAAAAGCTTTCAGCCCGGGTCATTCATCTTTTATGTGCCACGTTGCGTTTACGAAAAACGTCAAATCATAATGAGTCGAGTTTAAATGATCAACCTAAAATTACACAGTCTTTTAATAAACATTTGCGCAAATGCTTGGCAAACTTTTTTAAAACGTACAGAATGTTTCTTGGTACAGTTTGGCAAACATTGTTTTTGTCCTTTTCTATTGATTTTAACAAGTACTGGTATCAATCCAATTAATCTACAAAGAAATCTAAAATTATTCCACAAACTATGTGATGAAGTATTTAAATCAATCCTGCACTTTGCTGACGGTTTGGCACATAAAGCATGCAATGCTGGGTAACAACTAAGAACTTCCTCAACATCTTTGCAGCCTTATTGTTGCAACACACAACACATTTTTGACAAATGCATTTGTCAAAAATGCATTTCTGAATGTGTAAGTATCACTTAATTTCTGTGGTCGCACTGCACAAGACTCCACTGCTGAAGAAAAAGCATGTAGAAGTATGCTTCAAGGGATAAAGCTAAAAATTGGGACGAGCTAAAAAAGAAAAAATACTAGGAATGTGTAGTTTGATCAGATAAGATCACAGTTTAACTCTTCTTTGGAGGTCAGTGCACACCTTGTTTGGAGGAAAATTTTACTTTCCATCGTCCCAAAGAGGAAATGAGGCGTATTACTAAGTACTAAAGAAGTTACAACATTTGTTCCCTGTGTTAAAATATCTACTAATTCATTGGCTCATTTGTCATGAATTCCTGGTGTGTAATAATTACCTGGGCTGTTACTGACACCTGGTGCAAAGTTCATGTCAACATCCTGCAGGGAAACGTAAAGAAGTGACATTGACATCAACAATGAACGTAGTTAAACACTCAATGCCCTGAAATTCTCAAGCAATGTTTTTTTTTATTATAAAAGTATAACAATGTCTTATGAAGCCATGTTAACCTTTTGGCACCTGAATTTGTTAATGTTTCTTGAATGGAGAAACTATACAAAAATGGGATGTTAAAATTAGTATTCATATTTACAGTTTGTATAATTTCATACACAATTACAATATTTGATAAATACTCAAAAACTTGTAAAGTGACACAGACACAGAAATATTTAAAATTTATCAGAAGTCTTGCACGATTTGCCCTTACAGTTAATGTCCCCATAAATTATTTCCGTCAGTGTTTTAATGTTTTGTTTTAGTGTCTAATGTCAAGATTAGTGGGCTAATCTGTACCATTTGGGACTTCAAAATGCTATTAAACATAGATGAGACATTATCAGTACTAAATTACATTAAAACCCTTTTTTAAAAATCAGTAATTGAGATTACAATGATACATTTTCAAATGCAAAGCATAACACTATATGATTGGACAGTAATGCGGCAGAAACTATCAAATATTGCAGGACAGCTGACAACATTTCACCATCTTTAACCACTACACCAGAGAACGGATCTTCCCAACATGGAGGAATTTGAATGAGACAAACAATCTGTCATCTCGAAGCTGCGGTAGAGTGCTTAGGAGTCTGCAGGAGCAGAAAAATGACGTCGAATGAAGTGTTTTAGGAACGCTGCTGCCCCCTAGTGGACAGTTCTCTCCTTTTGCCTCTGGTAGTCTGATGGGAGGAACAGAGAAAACCATTATTCAGCTGAAAAACGAATCATTATGAGATAATTCGGGAAAGCTTTTCTGTTTTTCTTTTGGAAACTTAAAAATCCAACGGATTTTGATCTTGGTACGCTGGTGTTACACCAGCGTACCAAGAGAATCATCCAAATCATCCAAATCCTGAAATATGCTTTTCTTTTCAATACTCAAATGCAGAAAAAGGTAGATAAAGCGCTCACAGGTTAAATAAAATGAAAGATTTAATCTAAGCCAAACAAGATTGAGCATGTTGACTGGATAGGGTTCAAATTAATAGTTAAATGAGCACAAAGAAAAACATTTATGTTATCACAGCTGAGATCAGTGTTACAACAGGGCTTTCAACACATTTTATCTGATAGTGTCAATTCTTTACTCCTCCTGCAGCCTGCAAAAACATTCACTGAATGAAACCAGACTAACCAAATCTGTAAACACGCCTTTGTATGAAACAAAGCACTTACTGTAAGGAAAGAAGCGAACCTTCATCACTATTTCCCGAGCAGTCTTCAGAATCTCTACCGCCTAAAGAGGGTGACAAATGTTATTGGTGACTGGTGATTAATTTCACGACTTGCACTACTCGTTCTTCAAACTTTTAAAATGTAACGTGCTTAAACAGAACAGAAGCTTACAGAAAGTAAGCTTTGTGAACAGCACACGTTATGTCAACGTTTATCCTCATAATCTCATATCAAAATTTCACCGCAGGTAGGAATGAGCTTTGTATGACGGCAAATTGGGGCGATTGTAGATATAAAAAAAATAGCAATAAAAAAGTCTACTTTTGAGGTAAATCTCAAAAAATAAACTACACTCACTTTTTGAAGAGTCCAAAAATTTGCTAGAACTCTTTTTTTAGATTGATCTCAGAAATGTTCAAGAAAGAAAAACTTTTAGATTCTAGTTTCTGGGCTTTTTTCTAGCAAATTTACAACTTTTAGAACAGAAATTATTCTGGTTTTTTCTAGAAAATTTTAGATTAATCTCAAAATTTGAGTTTTTTCTAGCAAATTTTTAACATTTCAAACTCAAATGCCCTTATTTTTTCTAGAAAGTTTCTGTGAATTTTTTGGTAGAAATTTACTCTTCTGTTTTTTCCTCTCTCCGCTGCTCTTCTGTGCTGTCGTAGTTTTGGACCTTTGCCTCCCTCACTATCCTCACTGGGTGTTACAGCTGTTTTGATTTTTTAATTATAGCTGTGACTTTAGAAATGGGAAAATCTAGGATTCTAGCCATTTTGGTTTTTTACAGCCATTTGATGATTTATGAAAAATAAAAAGGTATTATCTGTATTACTTAAATGACCCATTTTCTTCTCTTTCCCATTTTGAAGAATGACCAACAAGTCCTGGACTTCTGTTTTATGTCAAATTTACAGGTGAAAATTTTCTGCTTAAAATGAAAAAAGCATATACTAAAAACATCAGTTTTCACATTTCAGACTAAATACATCAACATTGTCTTGTGTCAAACCTGAGCAGTGAGACGATAATCCAAAAAATAAGTTGCAGCTGAACCAGAAGACAATTCAGACCAAATAATGTGAAGAAAAATGCACCAAAACTACAACACATTCTAACCCCTAACCCTAACTTCTGAGATGCTAAACGGAGTAAATACTGTGATGAATTAACTTTAACTTTCACTGGTTCTGCTGTGACTTACTCTCGAATGCTCTATGTCTTGGAAATCCACATCATTCACAGAAAGAACCTGATCTCCTTCCTGCAGTCCTGCTCTGTGGGCGTCTGAATCTGGGACCACCTGACACCACAAAAGACACAAAATATTATTTATTACCATAATATATGGGTCTTTCAAACACAAAATAAAAGCTTAGGAGGCATGATAACTACTCCTGCACACACCTTGGATATAAAGATTCCTAGTTGTGATGCCTTGCCTCCTCGGATGTTAAAACCCAGCTGGGCTCCTGGAGGTTTCTTCAACACGATGGTGCGAGGGAGGAACTGGGTGAGCTCGTTGTTGTAGTCAGGATGATGAACCCTCTAACAAGGAACCAAGAAATACACAGTGAAGCCCAGAAACGTACATACACGGTGCGACAGCCAGAACAGTTGCTATATGCCAGAATTATAAGAGAATTGTTCATCTAAGTTGGAAGTTTGCATGCATTACTTCTTTGAGGTTAATTAATATTTAAACTGGAGTATTTTAAGTCAAAATGCACCAGTTTAAATGATTTCTTGTGAGTCATCAGGGGGAAATAAAAATAAATCAGTAAAGATAGCAGAGAAGGTAGAAATTATTCTTAAGAATAATTTGAGATGCTTGAAGGTGCCGAGTTTATCTGTTCAGAGATAAATGTGCAACGGTAAACAGCATAAAAATATTTGTGCCAGCTAGAGATGGGCAAAATGGGCTTACATTTTTTGCGGTACTATTGTAATACTGATGAAATTATGGTTTAAAAACAATTTATTACTTATTTTTTAGGCATCTATGCTGTAACTGCACAGTATTCGTAACGTCACAAATAGTATTCTTGAAAAATATTTCTATTTAAACATGACGCAACTTATTTAAAGAAGTGAAATTTACATCACTAAACTGCACACAAAACCTACATTTAATCATATTTTTTTTTAATTTACTCATATTTATTGATGCTCTTGCAGAACAAATAGTGAAACAAAAATTTCCAATAAAACTGTCAGTTTTGTTTTTTTACGCTAAAAAATAAATGCCTACACTTGGTGCTGTCACATTATTAAGGAAAGAGACTGGCTCTGTATCCTAGAAATGAATGTGTATTTGTGTGAAAGTCAAAGTCAGTATTTTTACAGTAAGTTAAAAATTTTTTACAGTAATAATTTTACAGTAGCTGATAATGTGTGTGAGCGAGGCAGTCTGCAAATCGGACTCAGTTACAGCAGTTCTGTTGAGAGAAACGGGTCAAAATCCCGTAAATTATTGTGAGAAAACATGATGAAGAAAACTCAAGTACAGAGTAAAAGGCAAATCCAACAAATATTAAGAAAATCTAATTTTAAATTAGAAGAAAATGTAATAATCTACTTAACAACAACCTTATTGAGGACATATATAATTTCTAATCACATAATTATAGTTACAAAATGATTCATGTAAATTTAATTTAAAAAAATAAAATAAATCAGACACCTTATTTAGAAGGATTGCATTACAAGACTAACCCTGTTAACTGATTAAGCTGTAAATATGTAATGAACAAGTCTAAGCAGGACACACAAGATAATCAGCCACTATCACCTGTTAACGTTGCCGTCTTTGTCCAAATGTTACTCAACCAGGAGAAAACGCCGTTAGGCCTGTCAGTACATCCTTACTACCGTGTTTCCCCGATTGTAAGACGTATCGGAGGTTTCAGGGGGGTCGGCTAATATAAGCCGTACCCCGAAANAGCCCGGCTTTAGAAAAAAAAAAGATTTTTTTTTTTAAAGCATAGCAGGCCGCCAGGCTTATAATACACTGGGGTAAACCCTGGTCTTAAACTTTTGATCAGCTGAAAAAAATCATGTTTGAGTGTAAATGCAGTTTTCAATTAATTTCCCGCTCAAAAGTTTTTGTCTCTTACGCTGATTTCTTCTTTTAACATTGTCAAGCTCTACTTAGAACCTTCTTAAGATCCAATAGTGCAAAATGCAAATTCTTGCAATTTTGTGACTGGTCTTAAGATTTTGATCAGGAGTATATTTCATTGGGTGACATTTAAGCATCTTTCTCTCTCTCTTTCTTATTCCCTTGCAGCTTGCTTTGTAGAGTTGTGTTCAGCATGTTAAATGCTGTTATTAAAAGTACTAATATTAGTTACAGTATTGTTCTGCATTAGATCATATTTAACCTTTGTGAAGGTTTTTCTGTGTTCAACCAGCGATATCAACAAGGTATTATGTGACATGTGTCAGTGGCCCACCTTAATGATTGAATCTAACATATTATTAGAACCTTGCTCCGATTTCCTCTATAGCCCATTAAAGTAGCTTCACTAAAGATTGAAGCTCAAAGTTCCAAGAATAATCCCACAACATCAAACTCCTCTTCAAAAATATATATTTATTGTCAACAATAAGATAATAGAACAGCAAGCAGTTATGAACGGGTTCCAAGCCTGACCTAACAAGTTCAACCCCACCCCCAAATCATACACAATCTTCCTCCCTCGTTCTGTCAGCCCAGACTTATCATTACAATGAATTCAGCCTTGATGCAGTAGTGTACGTTTGTACACTTGTTTAAGTTCACCCTTGACCCTCCCCCAGAAGGGGAGAATCCATATCATGCCATCATACATCAAGCAGATGAATACAGATAAGTTTCTCCACAGCGAGATGCATTAGGTTCAGATCAGTTGTAATACTTAAATAAGATGTTGATTGATTTAGTTACCTCTGAACTGTTTTCTGTGTAAAGATGAAAATATCTGCGCATCTGCACTAAGTATCTAGGTGTTTGAATTGTAATCCGTCAGAATGTCAAATGGCTATCAAATATTTCATTCAAATATATATTGAATTAGAGGGGTCCTAGGGTTGAACTTTGGGGTACCCTACATGGGACTTCTGTCCACTTTTATCAATCAATCAAATTTTATTTGTATAGCTTTGTTATGGTCTGGCTCTTAAACCATAACAAATGAAAGGGAAGCAATGCAAGAGATAACTTAAAAGGGAATTTATTTAACAAAAATCATAACTGGTTGGGGAAGAAAGGGAGAAAGGGGAGAGAGTGGCACGGAGACAGAAAGAATGAGCTGCTTAGTCAGAGAAAGTGATGCATCTTAAGGTGGATCTGAAGTCATCTGGAGACACTGGCCAGCTGCCTCCACTTCCAATCAGCACCAATTAAGAGTCCAAAACATGGATGTTAGAGACCCAGAGGAAAAGGCCTTGGGCCGTAACAGCACATTTCAGCAGCAAGGCATTTCAAGGTGCTTTACATAATTAAAAAACAAAATAAAAACAGCATGTGACATTGAATAAACAGTAAGAAAGAGAAAGAGATTTTGGAAAAAAGAAGGAAAAAGAAGGAAAAAAGAAAAAGATTTAAGATAAAAACATGCGTTTGTTATGGAATTTAAGCGCCTGTCTTTGGCAGACTTCGCCGTCCGTTTAACACGGGTATTATCCAGGCCCCGTCGCCTAACAGGGCAAGGTCTCCAACCTTGCAGCACCAGGCTCCGTCCACCTATCACGCGAATTTTTGCGCTAGGACTTCGCCGTCCTACACGGATTTTTGTGCACTATTTTTACCTGTTAGAATCTAGAATTTACTGGGTTTTCTGTTACTTTTGTTACGGAATTTAAGCGCCTGTCGTCGCCGAACTCCGCCGTCCGTTTAACACAGGTATTATCCAGGCCCCGTCGCTTAACAGGACAAGGTCTGATGAGAAGTTTCCTATTGAAACAAAGAAATCCCTGTTTTTTATGCAAGATTCAAACCAACTGAGTATTGGACCAAAGAGTCTGACCCAACTCCAGTCATTTCAGTAAAATGTCATGATCAACACTGAGGTCCAACAGAACCAGTACTGCGGAGGTCTTACCTCACTGACCCACTTTTCTTTACAATACTGCTTTAGTTTGTTGAGGTTTGAAAACATTTATCTCTGCACATCTTCCTCGATGTCAAATCTAGCATATACATCGAAATGAGCTGTAGACTTTGACTTGAACATTGCCAGTGTTCGAGATTATTGCCTAGTAATGACCCTGTTTGCTGCAAAGCTTCTGCAAAGAGGGCATCACATTTGACTGGAGGACATTATGTTCTCATGAGGAATTCATGGTTGACTTGCCCTCAAAACTTTGCCCCCTAGCTAAGCTTTGCCCTCTGCTAAGGTAGAAAAAAATAGTCTTTTAAGATGGCTACAAATACTTTATAGGCACCATTTTAAGATGTCAAAGTCAGTGTCAAAGACAGGGTGACACAGTTTAATGCTGGACCAGATCACCATTCACTGAGCACAATGTAACATCCACAAACTTATCTCTCTCTCTCACACACACACGGTTTATGAATACATCCATATATACACATAGATGGAGCATAGACAACACATTGGTCATAGGCAGGCAGTAACAGCTTACTTTATCATATAACCTGAAGAAAACTTCCTAATTTTACTAACATTTTCTTAGATTAGATTTTCTTATTGAGGAATATACTTTTGATTACAAAAGCATAAAAGATGTGGTAAAGAACGTTTCCTATTGTCCATACACCCATTTGTTGATGATGTAGCCCATTAAAATATATGTTAGTTTTACTGGGTTTATGTATTTTTAAAACATTTACCAATGCTGACAAAATAAAGACTATAAGGTCACAGACAAAAGTTAGCAATTGTGAAAAATATTAAATCTCCTGGAAGCAACTGTTTCTCAACAGCAGAGAACCCAGACTCTCTGGATGAAGCAAAGCATCGTCCAGAGATTGTTAGGATCTGGGGATGGCTGGTTGGGTTTTTTCCAGTTTCTCCACCAGGGGGCATCCTGGGGCCTCTCTGGAGGGCTTGGACCTGCGGCTGCCTACCTGCACACCTGTCACCACCTACCTTCGTTTGGAGGAGTATATCAGGAGGGAGCAGCCGACACTCTAGTGTTAGCCAGTAATGGTACATATCATTAGTTAGCTCACCTCCGACCTGCCTACCTCCTGTGTAATCTTTTCTGTGTTGCCTCTTCTTAGGTTATTCCTCCGTGAAGCCTTGGATTATCCGAACTGCCAAGATTATTGGCAGCCTGATCAGAACCCTCGAGACCCCGTGGAGATTACCCATTGGTGGCCCGAGTTTCCAGAACCTCCTCACCGTAACAAACCTACTTCAACATTCCGGTTGGCAGCTCCCTCCTGGACCTCAGAAGATCAAGCTCCTCCACTCACCTCTCCGCCCTCCAACATAGCCTTTGCTCTCTCCACACCACCAGCCCCGGACCCACAGTGGCCCTTTCCCCCAGCTCAGTTCACCCACCTGTAAGTAAGACCAATAGTAAATGCAAGACTGTAAATTCCCACGAACCCTGAACTCATCTTACTTGTTCCCCTTTGAATCCAGAGATCCTGCACCACCGAAACGAGCACCGGTTCCAGAAATCTGTACATATTTGTCTGCACTTTGAATTATAATAAACCACCTTAACATGTATCTGTCTCTGGAGTTGTGTTCTGCGCATGTGGGTTCAAAGAATTAATCCCATCATGACAGAGATGGATGATGAGGGACTCTTTTTTTTTTTTTTTTTTTTTTTTTTTTACTAAAGATACTCTGATTGGATATTAATGTCTGTATCCATCCCGATATTGAAAAAAATTCTAGATCAGCTACTGGTGACAATGTGCCTGATCCATAAGGGCCGATCTATTCAATCTAATTTAATGTTTTGTGCTCTGAGCAAGTGTTATTGATGGTGGCACACCACCACACAAAATGAAAGCCCCACACGTTCACAATTAAGTTTTCATTATTATTATTAATATTAAATCATATGAGATGTACAGCCTATTGTGCACTTGTACTAGCCATAATCAGAGTTTGAAATTAATTTAATGTCATAAAATGTTACATTTTACTTTATTTCTAAAACCAACATCAGGCATAACAACAGCTAATGCCTGTCTAGCTGAGCTGTTTCAAGGGAAAACCTAGAGCTGGTTATTATACTGGGCTTTATTGGCTTTTCATGTGTTTTATTTTGGTCTTGGACAATAAGTTGCGAGTTGTAAGCATGTGGCTCAAAAACATCTCCAACACATCACTCAAGCTACACTGATAATGGGCGTTACAAAAAAAGATACTTCAGTGATGACATCATCCACCGTAAAGATGTCGTTGGAAAGAAAACAACATCTGATTAACCCATTGAGGTACAAAGCCCTTTTTCTGCAACACTATAGATTGCATGTGAGCAGATCAATCTTTAGCTCTTAGTCTACCTTAGAAATTCCAATCAGATTAGTCTTAGTCTGCAGTGCTGACGTTAAGAGAGAGTTGAGGAATGACATGTTGATTAAATAAAAACTGTGACGTATACAAAGAGCACAGAGGCTGTTACCAAACCCCTGCATTCTTCTCAACAACTGCAAACACTGTGGGTAGTGTTTAATGCAAGGAGGTCAGAGGTCATTTCCTGGGTACTGATCAAGTGACATTTGGCATAAAGATCAACTTTGTAAAATGTCATGTAAGAAATTCAGGTTTTATAGGCAGTTTCCTTCAGTCACTTCTAGGTCTGGTCCCTGAAAAGAGCACGGCAGTCAGAGGAATTGGGTTGAGCTCATAATCAGATGTGACTGGGATTCCTGCCCAACAGACCCGATCAGCATGAACTGACAGGATGTTTTATATTTAGTAACACAAACAGCAAACAATGAAACGCATCTTTCTATGAAGTTTTTAAAGTTTTTGGTTATTTTTAATTTCTCAGGTTTTGCAAAAATTTTCCAATAGGACATCTACTGGAAAATTTTTGCTGTCATGATAAATTCTTATTTTTGAGGACTGAATTGAAACTGAGATGTTGAAACTGATGTTTAAACTTATTACCAAATAATAACATAAAAAAACTAAAGTGTTGGAGCGCTGCTGCCCCACATGAAGAGGAGCCTGTTGAGGTGGCTGAGCGTCTAGTTGGGACGCTTTCTGAACCTCCCCAGTGAGGTTGTTCAGGAACGTGAGACCCAGAGGAAGATCAGGACACACTACTAGGCATTACCTACCGTGTTTCCCCGATAGTAAGACACCCCCGATTGTAAGACGTATCGGGTGTTTCAGGGGGGTTGGCTAATATAAGCCGTACCCCGAAAGTATGACATATGTCTTACTTTTCGGGGAAACACCTCTCATCTAGCTGCGCGCCGCCTCCTGCCCACGTCCGCACCGTCCCCCTCTCCATATGTCGCCGCGTCTGCCACCTCCCTCTGATCTTAATGAGCGCCGCCTCCTGCCCACTTCCGCGCCGCCCCCCCCTCCATACGTCACCGCGTCTTTTTTTTCCAATATAAGACATACCCCGAAAGTAAGACATTGTGGGGCTTTTGGGGATAAAAAGAAAGTAAGACACTGTCTTACTTTCGGGGAAACACGGTAGCTAGGCTGGTAATTCCGGGGTTAGGGATAGGGTTAGGGTCTCTAACCCTGGTCCCTGGACCCGCTGTCCTGCATGTTTGTTTCCTGCTGCTGGATACCTGGTTTAAATGACTGGGTAATTAACAGGCTTCTGCAGTCATTGGAGGCATGCTGAGGATGTAATGAATCAGCTGGGCTGGAGGGTGAACATGTAGAACATGCAAGATGGTGGGTCCTGAGGACCAGGGCTGAAGACCTGTGCTCTACTACATCCCAAGCAGGACCGCCTTCATCTGTACCTCATCCAGACCTTATTAGATCTGAAGACATGCTGACCAAAAGAAAAGGAAAAGCCCCACACACATCTGTCCATATTCTGCAGTACAAAAAACAACAAAAAGGAACAAGACAATATACATTAAGCCACAGCATGCCAGCCAGGCCAGCTGGCCCACTTCTAACACCACAACTTCATGGTCCGCTCTGGCTGTTCCAGTTCTTTAGTTCGTTCTTTCATTGACAACAGCAATGCCTCATAATTTTCATTCGTCTTGTGAGTGTGTGTAACAGCCCTCCCCAGTTTGATGACATAAGCCATGTAGTAGCCACCATACCTCAGCAACTCTGAGGAAGATGAGGATGCACAGGTCCACAGATTCCGCTGCCTCAGGAAAGCCAAGAATATTTTAAGACTCCTCACACCCCGGTCACAATTTGTTCCAACTGCTGCCATCTGGCTGCAGATACAGTAGCATTAAAGGAAGAACAAACAGACTGAAGAACAGTTTATACCCGGTAGCATTAAATACCTTTTAGTACTATTTTTCACCTATTTCGTTATAATCCATGTAACTATTGCATGGTTCTATAATGACATTAAAGATTGTTATTATGTTATTATTATGATAATGGGAGAAAGACAAACAGCAGACTATGAGAGGCCCATGTACACATGGTGACTGGCTGCCAGGCCCACTTCCAGTTGAGTCCAGTTCTGTCTATCGATGAACAGATGGTGGCATCCAAACCTCGTCATAGAATGAAGCATGCCAAAAAGACAAAGAAGTACCTGCACTTTGGAACTGCTGACAAAGTGCAGGTACAAACTTTCTGTGCTGGCTGACTCCTTCACAGGACACAACTATGCTGCTAAGAGTGTCTCCACAAAAGGCTACTCTGCAGTGATGAGTCTGCTTCCATCATCTTTGCTTGGTGGAGGGGTAAACACTATAAGCAGGCAGGTTGTACTTAAGTAACACACTCTTCCACAAGCTTAGTGCCAGAAACATTGGTTGTGGTACAATGCCAAACAAAAATTTCCCATTCTTTTCTCTGAGGAAATAATTACAGCAATTGAGGAGAGACAACCTGGTGTTTCTCAAGTGGATGGACATATGAAGTGACCATGTGCTCTTCAGTCCAT